>NC_057810.1:450238514-450243113 GCF_018294505.1 Triticum aestivum | reverse complement strand
GGTCAGGGGCGAGCGCCGGGGACGGGGGCTAGCGCCGGGGTCGGGGTCGAGGGCCGGGTCAGGGGCGAGCGCCGGGGCCGTGGGCTAGTGCCAGCACCGGAGTCGGGGGCGAGCGCCGGGGCCGGGTCGAACGCGGCGGTGCGACGGGGGAAGAGAGAGTGGGGATTTGGGGGGGAAAGGCGGGATGAAGCAGGGCGAGTGAGAATTTTGGGTTAAGTGGACGTAGCAGTAGCGCATTAGGTCAAAACGTGCTGCTACTAACTTCAGTAGTTGTAGCGGTTTAGGCAAAATTCGCTACTACTAACTTCAGTAGCTGCAGCAGTTTATGCAAAACGCGCTGCTACTACCGTCGCTACTGCCAGTTTTCCTTTTTCTTTTCCTTTATTTTATCCCACTTTTATTTCCCGAGGGCAGTGAACGAAGGGAGGGCCATATATATTGCATCATTTGACAGTTAAATATGTATACAAAATAGGAACATATATATTACACATCATTGGACCCATGCATAATAATGGCTAAGTGTGTATACAAATAGGAACATATATATATATATTACACATCATTGGACCGACAACATACGTTTCCTCAGTGCTGACGTTTTCGTTTTTGAGTCAGCTTCTTTCCCTTCTTGTTCGTCGAAGAATAATTGAGCCCCTCATTATGACTTTGCCTTTTCCATGGAGTACGATTTTTCTTAGGTAATGTAGTATTGATTCTTCTTTTGACGTATACTTCATCATCATCATCATCTTCCCTCATTGGGTTGCCGTACTAATCATAGTCTTCCTCGTTGGCGACTCCATCCATTACAATGATGTTCCTTTTGCCTCTCCTCACGACAACACGGCCGGGATTGCGCGGGTCAGTTATGAAGAAGCATTGTGTCACGTGCTTAGCGTGTACCCATGGCTCGTTTTTTGCGATAGCGTTCACGGTAGCGCTCTTGGCGTCGGGTATAGTCATGGTAGTGAAAATCCGGCTTTCTCTTTCGACATTTTTAGCCCATCTAACACGGAACATCGTCGTGTTGTGCAGTCCAGAGTAGTCAAGCTCCCAGATCTCCTTGACCCTTCCATAAAATCGTTCAGCTGCGCCGTTGTCGCTGCCGGTCATGCATTCCATCGTCACCCCTGAGTTCTGATCATCACTGTCCATATCTTTGGCCTCCGTGTAGAACGTGTATCCATTGATATCATATGCCTGATAGGTCACGAGGTTGGGCGAGGGGCCATGTGCTAAGGCGTATATGAGCAATCCGTCCTTAGAGCCCTCCTCCGTGGGATTAGCAATAATATGCTCTTTGAACCAATGCAGGAAAGTGGAGTTGTGCTCTCTAGTAACTTCAGCGTCCGTCCTGCATACCCCCCGGTCACGATACTTCTTTGCGATAATTTCTTTGTGCAGTGCCACGAAAGGATCTACCTCGTTTAGGTGTTGTAGCACTACCAAGTTTGCTCTATCAAAGTCGCTGCATCGATCTGAGTATGCCACGTGCAGTTCCCTGCGACCGTTGCAGTGACCATCTCCTTCGAGCCTCCCATCGTGCTTGTTAACGGGCAAACCAACACTAACACCAGGCGGCTGGTCTGCGCCATATAGAAAATTCTCACAAAAAGAGATGCACTCTTGTGCCAAATAGCCCTGGACGATGCTTCCATCCGGACGGGACATGTTACGAATGAATCCTTTGATGATCCCATTCATCCTCTCAAACGGCATCATGTTGTGCAGGAATGACGGCCCCAGGTCTATTATGTCATCCACAATATGGACACACAGATGCACCATCACGTCGAAGAACGTGGGCGGGAAGTACATCTCAAGCTCATTCAGTATCACAACGATCTCTTCCTGTAGCCTTTGGAGCTGCTTCACACTGATCGACTTTCGAGAGATGACGTCAAAAAATTTGCAGAGACCAATAAGCGTGTCACGGACGTGCTTGTCCATTATCCCTCTAAGGGCAACAGGTAGTATCTGCGTCATCATCACATGACAGTCATGAGACTTCATCCCGCTGAACCTTTTCTTGTCCGTGTCTAGATATCTGCTTATCTTGCCATAGTAACCGGAACTAACTTTGACTCCTGTAAGGCACTTAAAGAATTGATTGATCTCAGCCTGACTTAAGGTGAAGCAAGAAGGGGGGCAATAATCCTCTTTCTTTATTTTCTTGTCCTTCTTCTCCCATGCCTCTGTCTCCGTCTCTGTCTCGTCTGACATTTTACGGGGCGACATGTGCAGATCTTCCCTGATTTTCAAATCTTGCAAGTCTTTTCTTGCCTTCGGCCCATCCTTGGTCTTATCCGGCATGTTCATCAGTGTTGCGAGCAAGCTCTCAAGGACATTCTTACAGATATGCATTTGATAAGGGCAATGAGGTGTATCGAGTTTGTGCCAGTACTCCAAGTCCCAGAACACATACCTCGTCTTCCATACCTTCAGCAGCAGCTCCGGCGCCTTTCTCATCATCTTTCCCGGCGCGGGGCACTCCTTCCAGTTTTTCAACAGCTCATCGATTTCGGCACCGCTCCGCTTACGTGGAGGTCCTCGATGCTCAGCATGACCATTGAATAGATCTCCACGGTTTCTCCACGGGTCGTCCTGTTCAAGCCATCTTCAATGCCCCATGTACACGATTTTCCCAGACCCGCCATCTTTCCTTGACGTTAGATACCGAGAGGTCGTATCATCCATGCACCGCGTGCATCCGCAATATCCATGGCACACCTGGCCTGCCACATATCCGTAACCAAGATAGTCCTGCACTGTCATGATCAGCGCGGCTCTCATGTTGAAATACTCACCTTTGCTGGCGTCCCATGTCTTGGCCGGTGTTTTCCATAACGTGTCTAACTCCTCTTGAAGTAGCCCCAGATACAAATTAATATTATTTCCTGGTTGTTTCGGCCCTTGAATAAGCATGCTCATGTGAGTGTACTTCGATTTCATGCACAACCAGGGGGGAGGTTGTACATCCATACAAACACGAGCCATGTGCTATGGTTGGTGTTCTGGTTGCCAAACGGATTCATGCCATCGGTACACGCGCTGAGCACGATGTTCCTTGCATCACATTCAAAATACCAATAGAAGCTGTTCAACGCTCTCCACTAGCTTCCATCCTTCACGTGTCTCAGCTTCGGATCATCTCCATCGTCGGGCTTCTTCCTCCCCATGTGCCAGCGCATTAGCTTAGCTTCCTTGGGATCTACAAAATACCTCTGGAGACGGGGAGTGATCGGTAAGTACCATACAACTTTCTGGGGACATTTCTTCCCGGCCTTCTTGTATCGAGAAGCATTGCACACCGGACAACTTGTTTTTTCCGCGTGCTCCTTCCGATAAATTATGCAATCGTTGATGCATGCATGGTATCTAACGTGTGGCAGATCAAGAGGGCACACGATCTTCTTGGCCTCATCAAGACTAGTAGGACATAGATTACCCGCGGGAAGAACATCCTTTAGGTACTTGAGATGCTCATCGAGGCTAGTGTCGGTCCATTTGTTTTTAGCCTTCATCTTCAGGAGTTGGAGCGTGAAACTCAAGTGGGTCACCTCAGGATTGCAACCATCATACAATGGAGTGTTCGAGTCTACCACCAGTTGCTCCAGCTTAGCCTCCTCTCTAGAAGCAGCTCTCTCAGTACTCGTCTCCTTGCGAAGCAATGCTTGAACATGAGGGTCCCTCACAATTGAACTTAGTACCGACGAACTCTGCTGCGTGGAGTCCATCTCGTTCTCTCCGCCGCCATGTCCGGCCCCTTCTCCTCCGCCATGTCCGGCCCCTTCTCCACCGCCATTATCGATCATCTCTTCGTCTTGCCCCGTGTCATCATTGCCTGCCCTGTCGGCATCCTCAACATCGTCATCCTCATCTTCAATTATCCACCAAGTATAGCCATCCATGAAACCATTCATGAGCAGGTGCGCTTCGACACGACCAACGTCATGGGGGTCAAGCCAAACTATTCCTTTGCATTTTCGACACGGACATAAAACCTCTGTCCGGTTATTTTCTTTCATGTCCTGCACCGCCGACCGCAACCACCTGTCCACCATCATTCCACTGACCATCATCAACTCTGCACGGTAATAATAAACAAATTGATTATAAAAATGCATGCATGCATCAAAGTCATAAAAAAATTTGGCAGGACCTTCCCTAAAAATAGGACATATATGGATCTAGAGTTTGCCCGGAATTCGCCGAAACGGAAATAAATCGACATTTCGGCAAAACATAGGCAACTCAAAAGCACAATTTGGCGTCAACTCATGCCACACACACAATTTCCACAAACATATCACACACACATAAACATATTTCCATTTTGCAAAAGCATGAAATTTTCATCACCTCTATCTCGATCGAGATCGAGCACACGATGGAGATGATGTTGTAGGGAGATCAAAAGTGCACAAAGCTCTTCTTGACAAAGATAGATCTAGTTAGGGGGCAAATAGGTCACTTAACTAAATCCTACATCTCCCTAGCTACCTAATTTGGGAGGAGACAACTTCAACTAGTGGAGGGGGAAGGAAAAAGAGAAAGGAGATGCATTAATGGAGGTGGTGTAGTTAGGTAGGAGTA
>NC_057810.1:450208252-450238209 GCF_018294505.1 Triticum aestivum | reverse complement strand
AGTATTGAGGAAGAAGAAGAGTGAGAGTGGGAGCATGTGGGGGAGGTAGGGGGAAGGGAAGAGAGGAGGGGGAGGGGGAGGTAGGGGGAAGGGAAAGAGAGGAGGGGGAGGGGAGGGACGGGTGGGGAAAGGTGGTGGGTTGGTGCGGGTTAGCAGTAGAGCAGGATCCAAAAGGCGTTGCTGCTAACGAATTAGCAGCAGCGCGCTTTGGGATACGGCGCTACTGCTAACTGGGACAAAATAGTGTGGCAATTTGAAATTTAGCAGCAGCGATCTCAGAAAAAGCGCGCTAGTACTACATCCTTAGCAGTAGCGCGGTTCACGCGTCCACGCTATTGCTAAATAGAGTTAGGTGAACACCGCCGGTTGATATTTGTAGCAGCGCGTTTTACGCCGAGCGCGCTACTGCTAAAAACTTATCAGCAGCGTGTTTCCCGCACATGCGCTACTACTAGTTAGCAGAAGCGCTCCTTTTTGAGCCGCGCTGCTGCTAAGATTCTGTGTATAAGCTTTTTCCTAGTAGTGCATGGCCAGGGAGCGGTGGGCTGTTTGAAGGATTGTCCCATAGAAGAACCTTCTCCTCGAGGACGCATGGAAGACTAACAAGCATGGCCTTTTCCCAAGCCTGTTTAAGCAGCGTCTTGAAAAAGTTGGTGCAGGAAGCACCGAGTCTTGCGGCGGTGAGGACGTCAGAGCGACGTGCGATTTCTCCTAGAGGATCATCGTCCAAGGTCTTCTAGCCCCGACGAGGAGGAGAACCGCCTGGCGAATCCATGGGAGCAGCGATGAACTGCCTTCTCTTCGGGGGGAGGGGAACTGGCGAGGAGGAGATAAGAGCGTAGTAACCGCATGGTCTCGTCCCTTCCAACTGTAGATCGTTCCTCGGCGAAGGGGTGAGGCTATTATTTACTACTAGTACTAGCATTATGGAACGTTATGGGATTGCATTATACTTTAAATAATAGCACTAGTAAGAAATTTTTGGCACTAGATAGTAGTTTTTGGCGTGGATTAAGAAATTTTGGGTATGTTTTTGCCATTTTTTGTACACGCCAACTAGTGTCAAAAAATGTCTTACATTATGTGACAGAGGAGTATGTACTTGTACTGTAGCAGTACTAGTACTACTTTTCTCAACTAGTAGTGCAATGTACTGTACTTCTAGTCTAGTCTACTATAGTGCACCAGTTTTGAACTCTTGAATCTCAGGGCCAAGGAGCTACAGTTGGAAGTGGAGCGTACTATTGTTCTCCAGAACCATCACTGTACAATCGATGCAGGGGAAGTACACCTGCGTAGTGGCCTAGAGGGTACTCTCGGTGCTCTATTCAGCCGCTCCTCTCACGTAGCTGGCCTACTCAGCCGCTCCTCTCACGCACACACTAGCAGCCTGTTTATCAGCGATGGTTACTGCGAGGGAAGAACATTTGAGTTATTTGATACAGCGAGACTAGGCTTTTCGCTTCCATTTGTGGAGGTGTAATGGATCTCGTCGAACTTTGTTAGTAGTTCCTTCTTTGTGAATGAGATGAAGCAAAGCTTTTGCCTCCGTTTTGAAAAAAAACACGTCAAGAGGAATTTATTTTATAGTACTCCCTCCTTTCCGGTTTATAGGGCTCAATTCAAAACTCTCACCAACCAAGGTAGATGATGACTGGTGGAATACTTTTTGTAGTTTGCAAAAGCACCCAATTAATGCTCTTATTTTCCTCAAAAAATTATGTTTACCAGTGCATTAATTGCAATGCATGCATGCATATAGTACATGCATTGGTCAATTTTCTCTTAATACTTGCATGCAATGATTTAATGCACCTTGGAATCTGAACATGTGATGGGGAACAACCAAATTGAGCCTTATAAAATGGAAAAACTAAAATTTTGAGATAAGCCCTATAGACCAGAAAGGAGGGAGTAGAGCCGATAATGAAGTGAAGTCCATGCGTGCAACGCCACAAGCTACAGAGTAGTAGTAGAGCACTTTACGTACAGAGCCATATTGCATAGTTCCCAATTCCCCGCCAGGCTTTTCTGGCTCCTCAGGCTTAATTGGGAGGCGCTAGTTTAAATATGCTACCAGCTGATGAGGAAGCTGCAAGCGAGGTGCGGCTAGGGCGAGCACGCGAGCCACGGGATGCTGGGAAGGAAAACCCGTTCACGTGGCTAGGCTATCCAGTGCACCAAGATTGTGGGGCCGCACGTCCGTTTGACTTCAAAACTCAAACTACCCGTGTAAAATATTGGCTCGCAGCGAAGTGTAGTAGTACTATTTAAAAAAAAGGCCGCCATGCATTCGGCCGGGATCGAACCCACAAAACGAGGTATACACTCCCGCGACCACTAGTAGTACTCGTTGGTGTACAACGCAACCTAGAATCGCCTTTTGTCGCTAGTAGTACGTACATTGTTCCTTACAAGAAACCCCTAATAATGCAAGAAACCACTATGCCAAGAAACTACTACCACTTGCATACGTGGCAGACTTAAGATAACACTACCTTGTCAACCATTGTACATTCTCTTACCAACAAAAATCTTCGAGTGACCTCCTACCTCCGGCCCGTCCACCTAGTCATCCTCGGCCATGGGACGCAGCTACCGCTGCCGGCAGAAGGCGAGGTCAAAACCGCCGGCGGTGCGGAGCCCATGTTGCGGCAGCCCGGATGCCAGCTCTGTCCGGCGCTCGTGGCCGCTAGCTAGCCAAGATATCTCTATTCAGCTACTTGTCTGCAAGGCTTGGTAGCTAGATTGGCACGGCAGCGCGGCGGCTTGCTCGCGCGCGCCGCGCTCAGGCCAGCCATCTGGCTCGAGCGAAGGCCAGCGCGGCGGCTTGCTCGCTCGTGAGTCACGCTCGGGCCAGCCTGCCAACCCATGTGGAGGCCAGCGCGGCGTCCAGACCGTCCGGCGGAGCAGCGGCCAACTCGCTCATCACCGGCGCCAGCGACGAACACGCATCAATACTGTTTGAAGTAATGTTCAGGAAAAATAATGATTTGAGGGGGAATAACAGGATAGAAGGTCAGATGTGCGTCCCTCGTGTCAACGGTCAAACAAAATATGTTGGTTTAAGCTGCCTCGTCAGCACGGACGTGTGGGCCAACCCTGTCATAAATGGGCTTAAACGAACCTAATCGGTAGGAGTACTAGGTAGTAGTTTTTGGCGTGGATTAAGAAATTTTGGGTATGTTTTTGCTATTTTTTGTACAATAGATTCTTCCTAGGGCTAGTTGAAAGTGGTAGTTTTTTGTTAAATACTCTACATATTGTAAGTAGGAGTGAGAGTTAAGCTTTGGAAGCCAATAAGCAAGGCTAGTTACATAGTGCATATGTGTACATTATTGAAAGTAAATATCATCCATGAGTGACTAATATCTTGATGGAAAACTCGAAACTATGGAATACTAGGAAAAATGCATGGTTGGAAATACTAGCAATGTTCATGTCCGTTGCAATGAATCATAATTAGAATAATACTTACACAAACTTGGTACAAAACACTCTAATTTTGATATACATATGTCACTAGAGATATATTATGTTTCAATTAGAATATATTCCTTGGGCTGTTTTGGTGAGGTCAGGGAGGGATGTGGTTGGTTTTAAGATACTAATTATGGGTTTTTCTATAAATTGGTATACAAGTGGGATGTTGGTGAGAAAAGGAAACAAGTTACCTCACAATCGTTAGATGTAGATCTAATGGTTAGAAACGATGGATGGCAGACACACCAGTATCACCAACTTAGTCTTGTGTAGGAGTACTAGCAAGATCCGTGCATTGCACGGAACATCAAGATGCATTTTTTATAAAACACTTGTTGTGATTGACCCTTGCGGGAGTAATCCCATGTGTAAAAGCTAATGATATCTCGAGAAATATGAGATAAGGTGAAGAGGAGTGGGGTGTGGTGGTGGTTGGTGGTTGGACTGAGCGGAGGCATGTGGATTGACGACGCCGGCAGCGGCCACCAAGACAGTTTGTTCCAGAGGCTTCCTTTCTTAATTGCTCAACAATGAGGTTTGTTGGAGATAAGGATGAATGAGGGAAGGCCTTGTCTGCAAATGTGGAGAGGGGTGCGTGTATCTTTTAGTTTAATTTCCATCCGTCAGATATAGATCGGACGGTCTATATTGCAAGATGGCACACGTACCATCATCACCAACTCGGTTTTTTATAAGAGAAGAAATATAAGTATGGAGATACAAACATATTATAGATACTTGCTTCCGTAAACTAGCATCTACATTCTATTCAACGCCTCGGCATGTGGGGCTTTAGCACAATGACCTCTCGACTGTGTAAAACAAAGATTTTCCCGTCGCCAACAAGGAGGGGGTGACGGTGGCACGCTTTTTGGCTTGCTCTAGTCCTAGTAGTCATACTAGGTGGTCTAAGCACGTGTAGATTTATTCTTTTTCATGTCTCGTGTTCGTCGTACTTCCACGACTGTTGATGAATAGATGGTAAGTTATTCATGGGGGAACCCTTGTTGAGCGTGTTTGCGAGAGAGAGAGAGACAGTGAGCGTGTGTGATATGTTAGAGACTAAGGCAATGATAACAGATTCTTTGTGTCTATGTGTGTGGAGGATAGAGAGAGACATGTACATGGGGCTTTGTTTTGTGTAACGTGGAGACACATATACATAATTAGAGAGTGAGTGTGTGAGATACACATGCGGACATGGGGAGAGATGAAGATCCAGATAAATGGGTATTTGTGCGTGTTTGTCTGTGTTTGTGCACGCGTTTGTGTGTGACAAAGAGAGAGTGTATGTGGAGTAGAGAGACCACTGATGATGTAAACCTAGTATAAGGGAAGGGGGAATGGTGTGACATGTGTAGTAGCGAGATAGCCCGGTTGCGGGCGGGGGGAGCAGACTATTTGGAAGAGACATCGAGTGTGTGTGTGGGAGAGGGGTGTGTGAGCGAGAGAAAGAGAGAGCCAGCGACAGAGAGAGAGAGAGAGAGAGAGAGAGAGAGAGAGAGAGAGGAAGAGAGGGGGCGAGAGGGGTCGTTTGTGTCCATAAATGGCGTATAGATAGGGAGACAATGTTGATGTTGTCCGAAATTGGCCTATGAACAGAGACGCAAGGGAAGTGAGTCATCGTGTGTGTGATAGGGACTTCATGAGAGATCTAGAATAGATGGTGTAGAGAACAATGTGCGAAATCGAGAACGATGATACATTAGGGAGCTATGCAAAGAGTCACGACATATATGTATACAGGGAAGGAGCTGGGGCGGGTCCGCTTGTGGGAGAGAGAGAAAGAAGAGAGTGGTGCACAAGGAGACAAAGTGTGCTTGTTTGCAGTGGGGGTGATGTGTGAGGTGAGTGCGCGAGAACCACATAACTAGGGAGATAGAAGTTTGGGGGCGATGTTTCGTGTGTATGGGAATTATACACTCTACATAGTGCGTGTGCTTGGGTAAGAGAGATAGCGGGAGACCTAGAGAGTGAGGGAAGAGATGTGTGCATGCCCGAGAGACAAAGTGATAGAGACCTATGTTGGGGTCCGGACTTTACAAGAGAGAGGGGTGTTAATGTGCTCGTGTGTTGGTGTTTGGGGGAGAGAACGACTTCTCTATGTGTGTGTGTGTGGTGGTGGGCGGGGGGTTGACTTCAGATAAAGAGTGAGGTGTCTATATTTGAGGGACTTTAGCGTAATTGAGATATTGTGCACTTATGGTTGATCAATTTGTTTCACAGTTTGGGCTATGAGATAACGATACTTTTGAACATGCGTGATATACCTTGATGTACAAGAATTACAAACCTAAGATTGGAATTTTGGAATTCAACTCCATCATTAGCTTTTGTAATTCATTTAAACGGAGGTACATTTTTAAGCCGAGATTTCGTGATTTCAAATTCATATATCAAAACCTAGAGATATACACATATGGGCATGTTCAAACTTTATGATCATCCACTTTATTCATACACATACACATTTTTGCTTTTATCATCATATTTAGGATGAACACATTTGGAATTTCATTTGAATTGGACCGTATGATGGTATTTGCTTGTAGTAGCTCAATGATCCATATTTGAATTGAATGGACAATCTAAATTTCGAGTTGGAGACATTGATTTTCAAAACTTGCACATTTTTTTGTGTGCAAAACAAACAAATTGTCGGCCATGATATCATAGTCGGCCGTACGAGAGCAGAATACTTATAATTTTAGGCGCCAAAAGCTTTCAAACTTCCCTCTCACATTGAAATATCACACTCCCGAAAGTTTAGCCCTGCGATATTCCTGTTTTACCCCTGCCACATGAATGGAAAAGGGCTCCTTTGGTAACTCCATTGTTTTCCCCTCTTTGCCCCGAACATTCTTCCCTAGAGCCCCTCCCCTTCCCCTCCCTGACCCCCCAACCACGGCAAGCTGCCAAATCTAGTCCTCCGCTGCAGCGGTGGACCTCACACCCCGCCGGATCTACCTTCCGCACCTTGGAACCCCCAACTGCCAACTCACCACTTCACTGGAGCCGCTTCAGCGACTGGCTTGTCCACCGCTCCAGATCTCCTTGACCGCCATCATGGTCCACCGCACCGGATCTGCTTAACCGGTGCCCTCGTCCACCACAGCGTAGGCCCTTCACTGACTCCCTCGTACGCCCCTTCGTTGGCCCTTCATACAAGCCCTCGTCCGCGGCAACAGATCCGCCTCACCGAAAGTATTGTACAATGCGCCCGCCGAAGCCTTCGTCCACTGCACAGGACCCGCTCCACGGATGCCATAATCAACTCCACCGGCCCTGCTTTACCTACGCCGCAGCCTCATCAGGTTATTTCGATTTGTACTCCTTCGGTTTCTCTCTTTATCGTGCAACTGTTCACTTACCACATATGAGCTTTCTTCTATGTCGACAGGCGCCGCAACCGTAGCACTGGAGCCGCTTCAGCAACGGCGACAGCCGGCCCAAACTCAACCACAACATGAGCACCATCGACGATCCTTAGCTATCAAGTATGACAATGATACCCATACGCCGTCGAGAATCAGGTACTATTATCCAACGGCCGGCGCCTACGTTCACTTTCCTATCATAAGCACAGCACCTTTGAATTTCTTCAGGGCATCATTCAGTTTTTCATGAGACGCGTTATTCTGCTTGCACCTGTAGGGCCATACTTCTGGCAGTGAACATGTTACATGTGCTAAATTACATACCAGTGCACATATAGTTAATATGCTTTAGTTTTATTCTGATGCCACCTGTGGGTTCCATCAGACTGCTTAATGTTCTCTATGCTTAATTACACATCAGCAAACTAGCATGTGGTTCCGCTGCTTTTTGTTCGTCTTACCCTACATTTTCTGATGCTAGCTATTACATCACTGCTCCGAGCCTCTGTTCATTACTTGTTTGTGTGTTCTTGATCTTCCCAAGTTGCATGACTAATTTGATGCTTCTATTAATTATGGAGCTGCCAACCCCATCAAGCAAAATATTTGTTCTTTTGAGGCTGGCACCTCGAACAAGCATAAAAATAGAGGGAAGCAGATATATTGTCGTGTATGCACACACCCTTCTATCATTAGTTTAGATGACATTGATGATCAATTCGGACTAGTGCATGTGATTAAAATTAATTTTACCTAAATAGATGGTGCAGAATAAACTACAACAACTAGATTTGCAACCACGGGATGCTGACGATATCTTCAAAGAACATTGCAACAACAGCTAGGCTTCACAACAACATATGGTAAGCCAGTGTGTTTTAGTACATTTGAAATGTAATGCGAGTGGGCTGCTTTCTTGGCTTGTGCCCTCAACGTGTAATCCTACCGAATTACAAATAGTTCAGTTGTCTGCTTTGCTGTATTGCTTGATTCGAATGCTTGTTTGTTGTTACGCTATAGCTGAGTTGGCCAACATGTCAGCAGTGCCTGCTCTACTATCTTAAAGAAATTCATGCCTATTTCATTTGAGTCCTTAACTTTTCCTCTGAACTTGATCACAAGACTGTCTTCGTAGTTTATATGAGGCCACACTGTTAAGTGCTTTCTCAGATGATTTCAACTGCTTAGATGCCTTGGCAACTTAAATATAGCGGTTGTACACTCCCTTTCAACTAGGGATGTCAACTGGGTCCCGTTTAATCCCGATTAAAGTCCACTAGTGGTATGATAGTTCAAAAGAGTTTTTGTTTTTTGAGGAAAATAAACTAGGGAGGTAGCAAAAACTAACTAGATGGGACTGGCGGATGTCGTTTATTTGCCACATACATCCCTAGTTTCATCTTACCATTTTAATTTCTTTTTGGCTGATGCTGCTTCGAACCATTTAAATATAGTTTGCCATGCTCGGCAATAATTCGTTCGTCGTTTACCATGTAAGCTCACTGCCTGGATCATATGATAACTATCTCTTACTTATGTCCAGCGGAAACCTTTCAGGATGTTGTTCACACTAGGACACAATGTACAACCCCAGAATCTATTTGTGGAAGCAGTGCGCCATCCATGTTACCAGATGGTAGCAGTTCAGAGGCAACACCGCCGGAGAGCAGTCTAAGCACAGATATTATAGTGCTTGAGGCTCTACTAGAGGCAGAAAGAGATGGTGTGGCTGCCATGAATGAGGTAATCTTTATCTTGAGGCTGCAAATTATGGAATTAGCGGCACGCATTATGCAAGCAACCCAAGAATTGGAGGAAGTAAGAATGTTGCATTTGAAGACGGAGGAGGTCCTGCTGTTTCTGCTATCTGAAGCCCAAGGTAATCCCGGTTCTTCTTTAGATACAAGTTGAAATTGTCATTAGATTATTGTACTTGCATGTTGTGTCATGTCTCTGAATGGATTATGTTGCAAGACCCCCTATGTTGTCCATGTGTTGTAATGATCTGAATTTTTTAGGCGAGGTAATCCTCAGTACTTGTATGATTGACATAAGGTGAACTATTTTTCGTGTGAGCATATTGTATTGGATGAAATAACTGTTTGAATTAGAGTGTATCCAACCTACTGAATTCGAAGATCATGACATTTCTAAATCATAATCATATATAAAGGTGGAATAAATCTTTGTTGTGGTTTTGAAGAAATAAATAACAAAATGTATAATTATCTGTGGATATTGGTAATCGAATACAAATTGGACTTGAATTTAGTTTGCCAGGTCCCAGGGCAAACATGAATGCTAATTCTCCCAAGTTTTGAACGAAGCGGCTAACACCAACTATAATTTGTGGGCTGCCCGAAGCAAGTGTTTGCGAGATGGAAATTACTGTCTACCCCTGACACTTGACATCCTTATCGACCAGATTTATACTACTGTCGATAGGGGTAGACTAGTAACTTCAATCAGACGTGACACGACGGCCTCTGAGCCCATTCAGACATGGTGGGCGCCAAACGTGGGCGGCAAAACACATTTGATTCAAGCTTGTCCGAAAGACATGTGTCTCTTCCTCCATTTCCCCATTCATACACGGTGGGCGGCAAAACAAACTCTCATCGTCCGAAATTGATGTAGGCTAATATTTTAAATAGGGGCAGATGTGTAACTTCCATCAGACGTGACACAACCGCCTTACCTGTCAACCCCGTTCATACAACCGTGGGCACCAACTGTGGGCGGCAAAACACCCTCTCCTTGCCCGAAATAGTTACCGGCAAATATTTGGGAGATGCGATATTACCGTCCTATCCCCAACCGACGCGATGTCCGAAATTTTAAACAGGGGATAAGTTCATAACTCTCCCCCATTTCAGAGAAGCGTGTCCCAAAGTTTGAGATCCCCCCTCCCCTCCATTTCCCTATTCATACACCGTCGGCGGCAAGACAACCTCCGCACTGTGGCCAACCTCCTCCGTCCGCCACCCCATCCTCCACCTTGCCGGAGCCGCTACCCCTACCCCGTCATCCACTGCAAGAGATGGACGTCTCTCATCCACGGCGCTTGACCAGGATCCTTTCATCGTCTCCTCTCGCTTCATCGGCGCCGTCGTCCACCTTCCCATTGCCGCTTCTACGACCGCCTCGTCCACGGCAACAGGATATATCCCCCGACCCGGCCGTCTGTCGTCTAAAGTCTTCTTTGCCGCCGCCGACAGCCATCGCACACGCATCACCCCCCAACGTATCAGCATAGGCCTGCACGGCGTCGCAAGAGAGGTGGTACTCTTCCATATGTGCTTAAGTTATTGATCTCACCCGGAAAATAGATCGTAATTTGTTTACTGTACTTTTCTTGTCTGTACCACATCGTAGTGGCTAGTTGAAAGCAAACATTGGTTGCGAAGTAGCTTTGTTCAGTTTGCACCTTCAGATCCGCCATGGCACGGGCACTATACTCGTAAAGCTTATGGTTCCCCCCTTTATATTCACTACCATCATCGTAGGTGCTTTCTGTCGTGCTAGCACTGCTCCTCAAGACCTCAACCCAAACTTACGTGTTGAAATACGAATCTGATATGATGCTCATATCACTAAAACAGAGAACGTTTAATTGGTCACCTAATGTTCCTATATTCATTTTGAAAAGCATGTGCGCCATCCACTGGTCTAGCTAGTTCCACTTTCCTGATTTTTCTCTTGATGCTTAGGGTTTTCCCCTTTTATCTACTCTACTATGATCTGTGTAGGTGCTTTCTCTCGTACTAGCATTACTCCACCCTTCAAGCGAAACAACACAACACTCAGAATTCGAAAGCTTAGTTGTTCAAATATGATTGGGATATGATACTGATATTAGTTAACCGACACATTTAATTGGTTAGCTAAAGGTCCCACTTGAGTTTCCAAATGCATGTCGTGACGTATAGAGAGACAGCATAATTGCATTTCTTTGTCACTTGTTGACCGTACTTTCTTGTCCATACCAAATCTTAGTTGTTATTTCAAAGCAAACATCGGTTGCTAACTACCCTTTGCGCGGTTTACAGCTTCAGATCTGCCATCCCACTGCCAAGGTCAACACTGTACTCATCATGCTTATGTTTTCCCCATTTTATGATGACCACAATCAGCCTACGTGGTTCGTGTCATAATAGCACTGCTCCACCCATCGAGCTAAACAAGCTTAGTTGTACAAATTCATATATGATATTATTGCTGATATTAGTAAAACTGAGAGATGTTTAATTGGTGAGCTAAATGTTCCTACTTTAGTTTTGAAATGCATGTGAGCCACATATGGAGAGACGAGAAAGAATAGTATTTCTCTATGCGCTCTGGTTCATCATGGGTGGCCAATCGACATTATATTGAAAGACTTGTAATATCTTCAATCTGCTTGCTCTTCTGCTCTTCTTTAAGATGATACTCTTCTCTGTAGTCAACTGGTCAGGTCGAGTTGTTCTCCCTTAGTATATTTTGAATCTGTCAGGTCAGGTCGACTTGTTCTTCTTTACTATATGTTGAAGCTATTATCTGCGAAGTGTCATCACTTCTGGAGCTCTCATATTTTGAGTAGTAGGCCACATTATATTAATGCACACAACAAATTACAGCATGCATGGCATCTTATAAAAGAATTGCAGAGATAGCACAAAGGGGTTTACAGGGAGGCAGTATTGGATTAGAATCACTTCTGCATTACAAAGAAAATCTCACTTGTTTTATGTTTTCATTCATGTAAGATATTGAACATTATCAAAATGAATATGAGAATGGGCGCACGAGAGGAATATTGCGGAACGATCCACTGGCTAACAAACTTGGCATGGTGGAGGATGGCCTATCTTATTCACCCATCAAGGTGCTTGCTCTAACTTTGCAAAGTTGTATTGGTCACACATATTTTGCATCTGACCTCTTTCATTACTTCTACTTTGTTACACCATCTGCTTAGTTTAAGCATCATATATGATTATATGCCATACCTATCCATTTTCTGTACCTATTCCATGTGTCGTCACACTATGTTTTTCCAGTCAAATGTTGTTCTTTCGTAATAGATGTCCAAAAGGAAGAGGGTGAGTGTAGATCATCAAGGAGTACAAACTAGGTATTTGGAAAAGGTAGTGATACCTTTTAAATCAGATAGATCAGCAGCCACAGAAAACACATGCCCAACTGTACCACACTTTACCCCTACTCTAGTGGCCAAACCCCTATTAGAACTGCTGGGAGCCCAGCGTCAGGTACTGTCTATGATATCAATTCAAAATTTGAACTCCTAAATTTCTGCTTGTGCCTTACCTTCTCTCTTGTATGAAAACTAATTTTATATGAATCACCTTGCTCAAAGGATCATACGATCTCAAAATAATAATGGGCTCTACATTGCTCTCGTCAGTACCTCTCTCCCTTTCGCCTTGTAACACTGTACTTAATTAATTGCTATTTGATTATGTATCATCAGTCTGGACCTGAGCTTCATTATCCTCTGTTTCTTCCAATATTATTTGATCTATATTTACTCTTTGCAAAATGTAGAATACTAGAAACGCTTATAAAGAATTTTCTTTGGTGAATTTATTGAATTATCCTTCCATCAACATGGAGAAGGGCTTTGTCCAGCTCGTGTTAACATGTAATGTAAATTCATCCTTCTCAAGCCTTCAAACTTTGTTCTAGTATAGATTTGGATAGGCATCATTTCCTCCACTGTTGTTTGCTTTGGTATTTACATCTGATTGGATGTTTGCAACAACTATCAGTTTCAAATTGTAGTTGTAAAAACATGTTCCTTATGCAGAGTAGATCCATTTATTTTCTTATATAATTGTGAAACCTGTTACGTGTCTCGTTGTTTCTCTTTCAAAGTCGTATCTCTTACGCCAGGCAGAACTTTAGGGAAGATAGTGAGCCATACCATCTTGAGGACAGCGAGATGACCCCAAGGTCCTGTCTTGATGAAGACAATTAGTTGAAGCAACTCACTAGCAGGTGTGGGACTGTCGTAGTTCGGGTTCCGGCAGACCCTTGAGGTTCGAACACTAGGGTGCGCGCGGAGATTTAACCCTCTACCGGCTTGCTTCTCGCCGAATCACTAGGATCTAAACTAGTGAACAGAACAACACAAGAGACACAGGATTTATACTGGTTCAGGCCACCATTGTGGTTTAATACCCTACTCCAGTGTGTGGTGTGGTGGATTGCCTCTTGGGCTGATGATGAACAATACAATGAACAACAGCCTCACGAGGGTCTGCTCTTGGCTGGTGTGACGAACTGCTGGGAGGAGTTCAATCACTCTATCTACTAGTTTCTTGGTGAGGATCCAGATGCCCTACCCTGGGGGTGGCTAGTCCTATTTATAGGCAAAGGCCCTGGTCCTCTTCCCAAATATTCAGCGGGAAGGGCGCCAACAATTGGCCGTTTTGAAGGGGAACACCGGGTACACTTATCCTGACTAAAGTTGGTCCTTGCCTGTCAAAGGCTCTGGTGGTGATGCCTGCTTGGGCTCCACAATGACTTTCTCCCTGCCGTTGGGCTGGTCTTGGTCTTGTTGCACCGAAATGGATACCTTTGCTTGATGCTCTCGCCTGCCCTTGCCCCCTTTGCACCAAAGAGGAAGGGGGGACACTACGCGGGCTGTCGCCCGACTGGCGCCCTTGGTCGTCATGGCTTGGGTCATGGGCACCTCGCGAGGTACCCCGCCTTGAACTCTCCGCCTCCTCGTGAGACAGTTTGACGAGGCCGTGCTTGAGGAAGCTCCTTGTCGTCCGCCCCGCGAGGCTTGGCACCTCGCGAGGGCCTTGAGCTTGTGTTGATGCACATGGGCCGTGTTGGGCCTCCTTTGAGCCACGCCACAGGCCGCAGGCAGGCAAGTCTTTGGACCCCCGTTCCCAGAATGCTGACAGTAGCCCCTGGGCCCACGGTGCACCCAGACTTGGCAGAGAAGAGAGACGAAAGGGCAAGTGCGAAGCGTCACGGGCCCTAACAGCCTGCGGCCTTGGGCGCCGCGTGGCGGTCGATTGGTCGGGGGCGCCTCCGCTTCCCCATGACGCCTTGGTAACCGCAGGGATTCGACAAGTCCCTGCATGCGAAGCGGGTCATGATTACCTGCGATCGTTGAGGTCGATGGTTGGCCTTCGCCGGCTATAAGTATGGAACGGCATGTGCCCTTCCAGCCTATCCCCTCTTGCTTCTCCTTCTTCTTCATGGCTCCACCAAGGAAGTTCTCGGCCGCAGAGAAAGGAAAGGCTCGCCAGGTCAAGTCTTCCTCTCCCGCGCCCAAGCGCGGTCGAGGTTTCCCTCGCAGGCATCCTGTGGCCTCCACGACGGTCCCCCGTGGTCGCGGAGGTGGCTCTCTAAGCGGCGCTGAGCGGCTGGCCATGGTCGGCGGGCGTGCTCCGGCCGTGCGACCCCCGAGGCCGCGCCTCCATACTGCGGAGGTGCTGCCGGAGTTCATTGTGTGGGCGGTGGAGCCAACTGGCGCCCGGCTTCAGCTCCCTTCCTTCCTCCTAGGTGAGCGCCCAGCTGGCGCCTTGGGTGGCCTCTAGCTCCAGGCAGATGGCTGCTGTAGCCGAGCCTCGTGGGCTTCACTGGATGTCTCCGCTGCAGGGAACCTGGCCCTGACCCGCGGCTGGCAGACGTTTGCTCGCGCGCGTGGTCTCCGCCGTCGGTGCTCTCTGCATTTCAAGTTCGACGGCGACACCACCCGCTATGTGAGGGTGTTTGGGGAAGATGGTCGCCGTGCAGGGTGCTGCCCTGAAGACGACGACCGCGGCCGGGGACTCAGCCCCGGCGAGGACGGAGAGGATAGCGCGCATGCGGTTGCGGCGCTCGTGACTCCTCAAGCTTCACCAGCTCTTCTTGGGGTAGCGACCCTTCTAGCAGCGGCCGCGGTCAGCCTCCATGCCGTCGCGCCTGCTTGGAAGTCGGCATCTGGTCTGCTCGCCGTCGCGCCCCGGTGAAGCGCGAGAGGGAGTCCGCCCGAGCTCCGGAGGCGGCACGAGTCTTCCATGAGGGTCGGCGCGGGACGAGCTTCCCCTGCTTTTTTTATTTCCTTTCTTTTCTCCTGCGCAAAAAGACAGCAATGTTTGGCCCCGTGGGGGCGTGATTGGGTTAACGTCGTCAATCCTCATACTGTTTCTGTTGCTCCGGTATTGTTCCTTTCTGCTGCATGCCCATTCGCAAGTAATCTCTGGTCTTAGCCGTGGGGGCGACCGACCCAGGCCCTATATTCGTGTCGTGGTGCCCGTGAGGCATGGTCTGGAGGGGCGCTCCGGTAGTGGACCTGGGCCGTGAAAACTTGAGTGATAGTGGCAGGAACCCTCGCGAGGGCCCCCGGGGCTTCCACCTCGCGAGCCCCCGTGCAAGAGAAATCGAGGCAGGAGAGCAAAAAAGTCAAAGAACCATAGGTCAAAAGGTGGCGATAGTTTCGATAAAACTCCAAATGAGAATGAACCAGCCAACTACAGAAAGCAAATGAAAAAGCCGCGTCCGGCACCTAGTCTAGTCTTCGACGTCTTCTCACCAGCGCGGAGCTAAGTGCTGCCACTGGGCGTGGGAGGGAGCCCCAGGGCCTGAGGCCAGCACTCCTGAGACTCCGGGGCGTGTACAACCCCAACTCATTATTACGTGAGAGTGTCACGGGCGGCGAGCTTCACAGGCGTTGTCCTTCTTCACAGGCTCTGGCCCTTTCTTCGGGGAAGCAAGCTTCACGGGCATTGGCCCTCTTCATAGGCTCCGGGCCCTATCCAAAACGCGATAGCTTCACACGCGTTTGCCTTCTTCACAGGCCCTGGGCCTTTTCCAAAAACATGAGCTTCACAGGCATTTGCCTTCTTCATAGGCTCTGGGCCTTTTCCAAAAGATGAGCTTCACAGGGACTTGCCTTCTTCACAGGCTCTGGGAATTTTCCAAAAAGATGAGCTTCACAGGCACTTGCCTTCTTCACAGGCTCTGGGCCTTTTCCAAAAAGATGAGCTTCACAGGCACTTTCCTTCTTCACAGGCTCTGGGCCTTTTTAGGGGTAAAACGTTCGGAGGTGCTAGATGTTCCACGCGTTCTGTACAGGTACTCCCTACTGAGTCTCCAAGTGCATGGAGTCGGGCCTGGAAACATGAACAACCTTGAACGGGCCCTCCCACATAGGAGAGAGCTTATGCAGTCCCTCCCTGGAGAGAACCCGAAGGAGCACGAGGTCCCCTACCTCGAGAGTTCTGGGGTGGATGTTGCGGCAGTGGTATCGTCGGAGTGCCTGCTGGTATCTTGCCGCTCCCAGCGTAGCTTCTCGACGACGCTCCTCCCCCAGCACGAGGTTCGTCCCCCGCATGGCGTCCTGCAGCATCTCATCGAACACCAGGACCCGCGCGGATCGACGCCTGACCTTGTGAGGGAGGACCGCTTCGGCTCCGTAGACCAAGAAGAAGGGGGTCTCCCCAGTCGGCTTGGTTGCGGTTGTGCGGATGGACCACAGCACGGACTGAAGCTCGTCATACCAACCTCTGCCGCAGGTCTCAAGTTTCTTCTTGAACGTCTTGTCTTGAGGCCCCTCAGGACTTCTGCGTTGGTCCGCTCGGCCTGGCCGTTGCTTCGGGGGTGCACCACCGAAGCGTAGCATATCTCCGTTCCAAGGTTAGGACAATACGTTTTGAAAAGGTTACTCGTGAACTGCGAACCGTTATCAACGATGATGTGGTTCGGCACCCCGAACCGGCTCACGATGCCCTTGATGAACTTGACCGCG
This sequence comes from Triticum aestivum, assembly GCF_018294505.1. NCBI lineage: Eukaryota > Viridiplantae > Streptophyta > Magnoliopsida > Poales > Poaceae > Triticum > Triticum aestivum. The sequence goes on along the minus strand of NC_057810.1, from coordinate 450,221,601 downwards.
GAACCAGCAGGGATGGTGCGGACGGCCTCGACTTTGGTCCACTTGGTGAACTTGTCCACGGCGACGAAGAGGTGCGATAGCCCCCTGGCACCCGAGGAAAAGGGCCCAGGATATCCAGCCCCCAGACCGCGAATGGCCACGTGAGGGGTATGGTTTGCTGACCTCCTCCTGGCTGATGGATTTGCTTGGCATGAAATTGGCAGGCCTCGCAAGCCTTCACGAGTTCGACAGCATCATTGAGCGCAGTAGGCCAATAGAAACCACTGCGGAATGCCTTGCCGACGAGGGTCCGTGACGATGAATGATGCCCACAGTCTCCACTGTGTATATCTACCAGCAGTTCTTTCCCTTGCTCCCTGGTGATGCAACGCAGGGACACGTCATTCGGTCATTTCCGGTAGAGCTCTCCGTCCCTGATGCAGTACGCTGTGGCTTGCCGCGCCACACGCTCTGCTTCCTCCTCCTTCTCCGGCAAGGTCCCTTGCGTCAAGTAGCTCCGGAGCTCTATGATCCAGCACCCCTCCTGAGGCTCCATCGTCAGGAGCAGGCGTGCTACTGAGGCCTAACCATAGGCTGGGGCTCCCGAGGCAGGTGGCTGAGGAAGCTCCACCCGAGGCTGTGTTGTGCGCGACAATGGTGGCAGGGACGAAGGCTTGAAGAGCCGTTCCTCAAAGACGCCCGGCTCCTGGGGCAACCGCCTGGAGGCTCATTTGGCGATGTCATCGGCCTCTTGATTTATGCCGCGGGGCACATGCTGTAGCTCCAACCCCCAGAACTGCTTCTCCATTCTGCGGACCTCCGCAAGGTAGGCCTCCATGTGCTCATCTCTTGGCTCGTATACCTTGTTGGAGAAATTGACAAGGAGCTGCGAATCGCCCTTGATAGTAAGACGCTTCACTCCCAGGGCAGCGGCGGCCTTCAGGCCCGCTATCAGTCCCTCGTACTCCGCTATATTGTTGGAGACCTTTTCGCCGTGCTGGAAGCAGTGCTGCATGGCATATTATAGCTTGTCCTGAGTGGGAGATATGAGCACCGCCCCAGCCCCAGCGCCATGCCTGGCGAACGCCCCGTCAAAGTACATGACCCAGCCTTCTGGCGCTTCGCTTCCTGGGGAGAGTGATCGGTCCTCGTTGGCCTTGACCTTTTCTAGGTTGGCCTCGATGCCTCGGTGGGACACGAGGAAGCCCAAGAGCTTGCCCGAGGGGACTCCAAACACACACTACTCCGGGTTGAGCCGCAGGCTCACTGCGTTGAGGCTCGCGAAGGTTTCCTCCAGGTCTTGTATCAGGGTCTTGGCCTCGCGATACTTCACTACGATGTCGTCGACGTAAGCCTCCACATTCTTCCCGAGCTGCGGGCCCAAGGTGATGTGCATGAGCCGCTGAAAGGTTGCCCCCGCGTTGTGCAGTCCGAATGGCATGCATGTATAGCAGTACACCCCACACAAGGTCAGGAAGGCCATCTTCTCCATGTCTTCCACTGCCATCTTGATCTGGTGATACCCGGAGAAGGCATCCAAGAAGCATAATAGGTCACACTCAGCGGTGGAATCGACGATCTGATCGATGCGAGGGAGTGGGAACGGATCTTGCGGGCAAGCTTTGTTGAGGTTGGTGAAGTCGACACACATGCGTTCCTTCCCTCCCTTCTTTGGCACAACCACGGGGTTGGCCAACCAATCTGGGTACCGGACCTCGCGAATAACCCCCGCGGCTTCTAGCTTGCAGGTCTCCTGGATGATGAACGCCTGCTTTTCAGTGGACTGCCTCCTCGCCTTCTGCTTCACGGGGCGCATGTTGGGACACACGTTGAGGTGGTGCTCGATTACGCCCCGTGGGATCCTTGCCAGCTGATCGGGCTCCCAGGCGAACACCTTCTTGTTTGCATGCAGGAACTTAACCAGGGCTTCCTCCTGCTCAGGATCGAGGTTGGCGCCTATGATGAAAGTGGTGTTAGTGGACCCGTCCTCATCGAGAGGTACCTGCTTGGTCTCTGCCTTGTCTTGGGTGAACAACTGCTTCTTCTTGGTCGGCACAGCCCCCTTGGGCTTGGGGCTTTCTGCGTCAGCGGGCCACGCCGCCGCCGCCGTCTTGAGGGCGAGCTTGAGTAGTCTCAGCGCACCTTCGGTGTCCCCGGGCACGGTGAGGATGCCGTTGCTCCCGGGGATCTTCATGAGGTTGTACGCCGGGTGAGTCGAGGCCATGAATTTGGCCAATGCTGGATAGCCGAGGATAGCATTGTAGGGGAGGCCGATGGGGGCGATGTCGAAATCGACCAGCTCCGTGCGGAAATTGTCGTAGGTGCCGAAAGTTACCGGAAGTCGGATCTGCTTCAAGGAGCTGGACGACCCGCCTCCGACGCCCGAGAAAGGCCGGCTGGGTTGCAGCCGCTCGCGGGGTATGCAAAGGAGGTTGAAGGCCTCAACTGAGAGCACGTTGAGGCCCGCGCCACCGTCGATGAGGGTCCTGGTGACGGCCACCTGGTAAATGGTGGGTGTGTAGAGCATGGGGAGCGCGCCCGAGCAGGCCGAGTTGGTGGGGTGGTCCTCGGAGCTGAAGGTCAGCTTAGCCGATGGCTCCGACCGGCCCCGGGGAGCCCCCTACCGCGTAGAGGCGGTGACGGCCCGACGGACGAACGGCTTGACGTGGTGGCTAGAGGGCGGCGCCTGCGAGCCTCCCAGGAGGGCCGCGACGACCGGGGGACCCGGCGCGACGGGGTCGGTGAGGAAGGGGCCGCGTGGCTCTTCCCAAGAGGCCACGGGGAAATGCTGGGATGATGCTTGTTGCCCGTTCCCCGCTGGGCCGATGGCGGCGTTGACGGCAGATGACGGGGAATGACGAGGGCGCCCGCCGACAGGAGTCGTCTGGGCGACTCGGGAAGCGAGGGCGGCTCGGAGCTCGGCATGGATGCGATGGTCGGAGAAGAACGAGGCGATGGAAGACGAATTCCGGCGCACCCCTACCTGGCGCGCCAAATGTCGGATTTCGGGTTCCGGCAGACCCTTGAGGTTCGAACACTGGGGCGGGCGTGGAGATTTAACCGTCTACCGGCTTGCTCCTCGCCGAATCGGTAGGATATAAACTACCGAACAGAACAACACAAGAGACACAGGATTTATACAGGTTCAGGCCCCCATTGTGGTGTAATACCCTACTCTAGTGCGTGGTGTGGTGGATTGCCTCTTGGGCTGATGATGAACAATACAATGAAGAACAGCCTCGCGAGGGTCTGCTCGTGGCTGGTGCGACAAACTGCTGGGAGGAGTTCAATCGCTCTATCTACTAGTTTCTTGGTGAGGATCCAGATGCCCTACCCTGGGGGTGTCTAGTCCTATTTATAGGCAAAGGCCCTGGGCCTCTTCCCAAATATTGAGCGGGAAGGGCGCCAACAATTAGCCGTTTTGAAGGGGAACAACGGGTACACTTATCCTGACTAAAGTTGGTCCTCGCGTGTCAAAGGCTCTGGTGGTGACGCCTGCTTGGGCTCCACAATGACTTCCTCCCTGCCGTTGGGCTGGTCTTGGTCTTGTTGCACCGAAATGGATGCCTTTGCTTGATGCTCTCGCCTGCGCTTTCCCCCTTTGCACCAAAGAGGAAGGGAGGACACTGCGCGGGCTGGCGCCCGACTGGTGCCCTTCGTCGTCATGGCTTGCGTCATGGGCACCTCGTGTGGTACCCCGCCTTGAACTCTCCGCCTCCTCGCGAGCCATCCTGACGAGGCCGTGCCTGAGGAAGCTCCTTGTCGTCCGCCCTGTGAGGCTTGGCACCTCGCGAGGGTCTTGAGCTTGTGTTGATGAAGATGGGCCATGCTGGGCCTCCTTTGAGCCACGCCGCAGGCCGCAGGCAGGCAAGTCTGGGGACCCCCGTTCCCAGAACGCCGACAGAGACAACCCCTGTGCAGTCGCTGCCTCAATCAGTTCGACTTCTTTAGTCTCAACTTAAAGCGGAAAGGCTTGCTTCAGCTCAGCTCCGACTTGAAGTCAAAGATGCAATGAAGATGTCAGAGGACTTCCGTGCGCACCATCATGCCTTAAATATAGTGTTGATGCATCTATCGTTGACACAACTGAGGTCTACTCAGCTTCGTCAGCTGTTTGGGGGGCCCGAACTGGCCAGGCCTAGTGCCTTCCGAAGTGCTATCAGTTTTGTATATTCTTTTTTCGGCACATTTATTTTCACTGGTGGCGAACTTTGATGCCCAGTGGATGTAATATGTGATAGCCGTGATATCCTAGCGTAAGTTGCTTGCTTATTTATTTCCTTGTTGTCTTGTTTATTTGTTTGCTTGTAGTCATTGTAGTTCTTTTTCCGCGGTTTGCTAGTGGCTGCAATAACCTATTTTTTAAAACTAGGCTACAATAACCGTGGGCTAATATTTACTGTAGTGACATTGGGCCTCCTACGGGCCATAGAAACAGTGGGCCTTCTACGGGCCGTAAAAATAGTGGGCCTTCTAAGGGCCGTAGAAACAATGGGCCTTCTACGGGCCGTAGAAACAATGGGCCTTCTACGGGCCGTAGAAACAATGGGCCTTCTACGGGCCGTATCATCAATGGGCCTTATACGGGCAGTATGATAACGTGGGCCAATAACATGCCGCATTATGGCCATAAACGGGCTAGAGTTGGAATCGTCCGTTCATGGGCCGACCATAACGGGCTATTGCTAAAAGGCCGTATTTCATGACGCTATGAAAACGGCCGAACATATTAACGGACCACAAACGGGCCGACTGTAACCACGGGCTGAATTTGGCCCACAAGCAGAAAATGACAGTAAAGGCCGTAAGTAAACGAATGCTGGAAATGAGGCCAAGAGTAAATGGGCTCTAAGAAGGCCGAAAGATAACATGGGCTGGAAACGGCCGAACGGAATAACGGGTCGTTAGTGGGTATAAAGTGATACACTGTTCATTACGGGCCAGTTTCACCACGGGCCGTTAATGGGTGTAAAGTGATATGCTGTTCATTACGGGCCACTTTCACCACGGGCCGTTAATAGGCCAAGAGTTACATAGGGCCTCATATGGGCTGAAAGACGTCATGGGCCATACATGGGCCAGAAGTGAAAACGGGCTGGAATCATATTGGGTGGCCCAGATGACGCTACTGGGCCTAATTCGGATAGGGAGTGACCCGCCACCTTTTGACCAAGTCAAATGGCCGGCCTTTCGGGCTGGAAACATGCTTTACATGGGCCGGCCCGCCACCTTTTGACCAAGTCAAATGGCCGGCCTTTTCATAGGAATGGGCCTCTGTTGGGCCATGCCAAGTGTTGATGTATCATAGGCGCCTTCTGTCCAATGAGTGGATGACATCTGCCCCAACGATGAGCCGACACGTGTTTTCTCCAGCCAATGATGATTTTACACGTGGAAAATCCCCACTGGTCAGGGCTGTTAACGGGTTATCGGATCCAAAACTCGACCCGATATCTTAACGGCGTTCCGTTACGGTGATTCCCACGTGTCGGTCACCCTTGACGAAAGCACTTCTGTGATGCCGGATTTATCGTCATGGAAGTGGACACTTCCATGATGATAATTTTGGTAATGTCATGGAACAGTTCTACGACAGCACAAGTATGACTATCTTGATTCTGTCATAAAATCATCATGGATGTACATGCATGACAGAAAATGCGACCTACTGTGACAAACACGTACCATCACGGAAGTGTATTATTTTTTAGTGATCTTCAGGCAGCACCATTCCTAGGTCATCCTCAGCCACCCCATCTCTTGCCTGTCGTCAACCACCACCGTCGCTACGTCATCCTCAGCCACCACCATCTGTTTCCCATCGTCAGCCTGCACGTCCTCATCCCCACTCTGCTCCTCTTCTTCCCCTCTCAATTCTGGATCATCCTCGCTGCTGCTTTTGCTACAGTCAGAGTTGTTGTTGCTTTGGCTGTAGCCAGAGTCACTGCTGTTGCTCCCATTGCCTGACCAAATGCAACAATGACCGTTAACAATCGATGTGAGACAAAGCAACATGTAGGGGAAGAAGAGGAAGAACATACTAGCATCATCATCGTCCTGGTAGCGCATGCGACACATAGTCGTGTTGAACACCTTCACGGTGAGCATGGCATCGCCGTCGTACCTGAAGAGAAGGAAGTACCTGTGCCACATGTCGTAGGCATGGTAGAACTACTCCCAACGATGACACAGGTACATGTGGCCATACCTGATCACCAACTCCATGTCCCAAAGCCTGCGAAGCCCACTGTCGGCCTGTCGCAGCTTCACATTCTTTGGCCGATGGCCGTCCAGCATCATCATAAAAGTGTCAGGCAGTATCTGCAGTTTGGCACAAGGAGTGATGTAGCAAACAGCAGAGTTATCATAATGAGATGAGTGAAGGGGAGATCTCTCCTTTTATATACCTGCCTCTTGGAGGAAGTCTCAAGTATGATACTGAAGAACTCGGAAGCATCCAACTTGTACTCCGGTGTGGCAGAGCAGAGCCTGCGGTCATGGCGTCTCCCCATCTCTAATAAGCGGCAGAAGAGTCGAATTAGTATCTAGAAGCATATCTATAAACATAGAGCCAAGTTTCTAGACACGAAAGAAAACTAAGAAAAAAGGCTCTCTGCTCTAAAAGCAGACTCATCAAAGAAAGAAAGAGGACTAGTACTAATAGTTCAGTTTGGCATTACATTTACAGGGAGGAGCAGTAAATATCGGTGATCGCTCTACTGGTGATGATCCTAGTGTTACATTACAGTGGAGCTCAGCACAAGGACAATAGTTCGGTGCTTACGCCCCTGGAGCTGCTAATGTTCTACTACAAGGTACAGAGATGAATGATGTGACAGTATCTTTGGGCTCTTTGTAGGGCTACCCTATCAATATTTTCATAACATGGGCTAGAATAGCCTTGACCAGAATTTTAACAGCCAAATATTTAGCAAGGCAAGCTTAGGCAAGAAACCAAACTCCCCGAATGCCTAGCATACTGGGAAAAAATGATGGCAAGCTGGTTTGTACAAGATGTGACAGATCCTTTACAAGAAAATGAGAAGCTGGTAGGAAATTTTCCTCAAAAGATTCTAGTGTGTTCTTGGTCTCTGAATTCTTATCCTGGTCTAGCAAAACACAAAACCAGTGAAGATAGCAATGGCATTGATGACATGGATAAATCACAAAATGCAGTTCCTCAGAGCATTGCCAAGTCTGTATGAGCTATCATAATCAATTCTTGCACTTCAATATAAGGGTCTCTGCTCTAAACCTAAACTAAACCAAACCTAAAGTAAACCAAAACTAAACTTCAAAATACAGAAATAAAAACAGAAAAAATACAAGAGGTCTCACCGGTTGGAGGAGGGGGCGCCGGAAGGGTGGGGTGGCCTTGGTGGTGGAGGAGAGGGGCGCCGCAGCGGTCGGTGGAGGAGGGGCCACCAGAGCGGCGGGGCGGCCGCGGTGGTGAGGCAGAGGGTACCGGAGCCGCCAGGTGGAGGAGGAGGCGCCGGAGCGGCGGGGCGGCCGCGGTGGTGGAGCAGAGGGGCGCCGGGGCCGCTGGGGTGGAGGAGTGGGTGCCGTGGCAACATGGTGGCGTGGGGCGGCAGCTCGGGCACGGGGCGGGCCGGGGCGGCACGGCACGATGACGGGGATGGCGCAGGGCAGGGAAGGGGGTCACTGGGGCTGCTGGGGCGGCGCTTCGTCGGGGGTGGCGCGGGGCGGCGGCGGCACGCGGGCAGGATGGCGCGGGCGGAGAGAGAGGGGGGCAGATAGAGAGGTGGGTGCGGGCGGGCGTCGATGAATTTTTGTTAGGGCACAGTTCTTTGCCGTCTGCTAGTAGACGGCAAAGATCCTAGATAACAGACGTTGGTTTGGCCACTTTCTTTGCCGTGTGCTAGCAGACGGCAGAGAAAGTGTCCGTTAGGTGTTACTAGTTAGTGGGCCACCCTCATTCTTTGCCGTCCACTAGAGGATGACAAATATTCTATGCCGTTCGCTAGCGGATGACAAAGATTTGGCTGACAGCAAATATGATCTTTGCCGTCAGCTCTTTCTTTGCCGTTAGCTTCTATTAAGCTGAGGGCAAAGACCTTCTCTGCCGTCAGCTAGCAGATGGCAAAGATCTAGCTGACGGCAAAGATCATGATTCCAATAGTGATAAGAGCAACATCCGACTACGGATGAAACACAAATAGAAATTCAAACGACATCCACCCTGCTAGCCCAGGCTGCCGACCTAGAACCTATCCCCTGATTGACGAAGAAGAGGAAGAACTCAAAGCAAGCAAGCATCGCTCTCGCGTCATGATCATCACATTATCTATACCTACAACTGTTGTTGTAGAAATCTGTGAGCCACGAGGACTCAGCAATCCCATTACCACAGGTTTCAAGACTAGCAAAGCTTAATGGGAATGGAAGGGATAAGTGGTGAGGTTGCAGCAGCGACTAAGCGTGATATGGTAGCTAACTTACGAATACAAGAATAATATGACAAGCTACGCAAACGGTCGAAAACTAGTATGATCAAGAAGTGATCCTAAAACTACTTACATTCATACATAACCGAAACCGTGTTCACTTCCTGGACTCCCCCAAGAAGAGACCATCACGGCTACACACTCGGTTGATGCTTTTTAGTTAAGTCAAGTGTCAAGTTCTCTACAACCGGATATTAACAAATTCCCATCTGCCACATAACCGCGAGCACGACTCTCGAAAGTTTATACCCAGCAGGGGTTTCCCAACTTAGCCCGTTATAAGCTCTAAAGACCAACGAAGGATATTCCTTCTCCCGGGAAGAGCAGATCAGTCTCGGAATCCCGGTTACAAGACATTTGGGCAATGGTAAATTAACACCAGCAAGATCGCCCGATTGTGCCGACAAATCCTGATAGGAGCTGCACATATCTAGTTCTCAGGGCACAACAGATGAGACAAGCTATGAGTAAAACCAGCCCTCAAGTATCCCCGAGGTGGCCCCGCAGGCTGCTCGGTTCGAACCAACACTTAGAGAAGCACTGGCCCGGGGGGGGGGGGTTAAAATAAAGATGACCCTCGGGTTAATTACTCCCAAGGGAAAGGTTATAGGTTGTTAGGCAAATGTAAATCCAAGGTTGGGCCTTGCTGGAGGAGTTTTATTCAAAGCAAATTGTCAAGGGGTTCCCATAAGCCCAGCCGCGTAAGGAACACAAAATCAAGGAACATAACACCGGTATGACGGAAACTAAGGTGGCAAGAGTGGAAAAAAAACACCAGGCATAAGGCCGAGCCTTCCACCCTTTACCAAGTATATAGGTTCATTAATTAAATAAGTGATATTGTGATCCTGTTCCTCAAAATAATCCTATTCCTCAAAATAATCCTGCTCCAACATGGAGCAATCTTCAACTTCACTTGCAACTAACAACGCTATAAGAGGGGCTGAGCAAAAGCGGTAAGATAGCCAAACAACGGTTTGCTAGGAAGGGTGAAAAGGTTAGAGGCTGACATGGCAATTTGGAAGGCTTGATAAACAAGTGATAGGTAGTGTAGTGATACGTCCATTTTGCATCATTCTTTTATATCAATATTTATTGCATTATGGGCTGTTATTACACGTTATGTCACAATACTTATGGCTATTCTCTCTTAATTTACAAGGTTTAACATGAAGAGGGAGAATGCCAGCAGTTGGGATTCTGGGCTGTAAAAGGAGCAAATATTGGAGACCTATTCTGCATAGCTCCAAAAGTCCTCAAACTCCACGAAAGTCATTTTTGGAAATAATAAGAATTATTCAGTGGAAGAAATACCTGAGGGGGGCCACCCTCCGTCCACGAGGGTGGGGGTGAGCCCACCCTTACAGGGCGCGCCCCCTGCCTCATGGGCCCCCTAGCAGCCCTCCGGTACCCATCTTCTTCTATATGAAGTCTTTTACCCTGGAAAAAATCATAAGCAAGCTTACGGGATGAAACTCTGCTGCCACGAGGTGAAACCTTGGCGGAACCAATCTAGGGCTCCGGCGGAGCAGTTCTGCCGGGGAAACTTCCCTCCGGGAGGGGGAAATCATCAATATCATCATCACCAACGATCCTCTCATCGGAAGGGGGGTCAATATCCATTATCATCTTCACTAGCACCATGTCCTATGAAACCCTAGTTCATCTCTTGTATCCAATTTTTGTACCAAAACCTCAGATTGGTACCTATGGGTTGCTAGTAGTGTTGATTACTCCTTGTAGTTGATGCTAGTTGGTTTATTTGGTGGAAGATCATATGTTCAGATCCTTAATGCATATTAATAGCCCTCTGATTATGAACATAAATATGCTTTGTGAGTAGTTACGTTTGTTCCTAAGGACATGGGTGAAGTCTTGCTATAAGTAGTCATGTGAATTTGGTATTCGTTCGATATTTTGATGAGATGTATGTTGTCTCTCCTCTAGTGGTGTTATGTGAACGTCGACTACATGACACTTCACCATTATTTGGGCCTAGAGGAAGTCATTGGGAAGTAATAAGTAGATGATGGGTTGCTAGAGTGACAGAAGCTTAAACCCTAGTTTATGCGTTGCTTCATAAAGGGCTGATTTGGATCCACTAGTTTCATGCTATGGTTAGGTTTACCTTAATACTTCTTTTGTAGGTGCGGTGCTTGTAATAGGGGTTAATCATAAGTGGGATGCTTCTCCAAGAAAGGGCAATACCGAAGCACCGGTCCACCCACATATCAAATTATCAAAGTAACGAATGTGAATCATATGAGCGTGATGAAAACTAGCTCGACGATAATTCCCATGTGTCCTCGGGAGCGCTTTTCTCATTATAAGAACTTGTCCAGGCTTGTCCTTTGCTACAAAAAGGATTGGGCCGCCTTGCTGCACCTTATTTACTTTCATTGCCTGTTACCCGTTACAAATTATCTTATCACAAAACTATCTGTTACCTACAATTCCAATGCTTGCTGAGAATACCGTACCGAAAACCGCTTGTCATTTCCTTCTGCTCCTCATTGGGTTCGACACTCTTACTTATCGAAAGGACTACGATAGATCCCCTATACATGTGGGTCATCACGCAGCATAGCGATAGAACAAAGCAACTAGCATAGCAAAGATAGTAGTGAGATCCAGGGTAACGGTCATCTTGCCTGAAATCCCGCTAGTAAGAAGAACGTTTCCAAGAAGAAGACGAACGGGCGAAGACAGACGAAGCGTAGTCGAACGAATCCTCATGATCGCAGCGAAACATGAACTATCGCGAAGGAGCACAACCGGAAAGAGGCAAACAACATGGTAAACACATAACACATAAACATGATATGATGCTCAACCAAGTATGATGCTCAACCAAGTATGATGCGTGACAAGGCTATAGGATGGTACTCATGGCAAGAGATGATGCATACAAGAGCAACTCATCAAAGCAAGTTTAAATGAGGCCGGAAACAACATATAATAAGTCCTCGTATGCAAATTTCGAAATTAGTCCAGATCTGAATAAACCTTATGTTCAAGTAGTTAAACAGCAAGTTAAGATGCACCAAGATGATCTACATGAAATTATAGTCAAGTTACATATAAAGTTCATTTAGTTCGGAGCTACGATCTACAAGATATGAGCAAAACAAGTTAAACATGGCATTGATGCAAAATGCATTCAAACATCAAGCACACACTCTCAAAACAAGGAATCAACATGACATGGTGAAACTACGTGCAATTCTAAGCAAGTTTCATATAGAGCATGCTCAAAACGGAGCAACGGTGCAACACATACACTCCAAACAGGTTTAAAGGACAAACTGACCAAAACAGCAAGTAGGCACATTGCAATCATTAAAACAACATGCTATAGGCATCATAAGAGCACAAACTTGACATGAACTTCAAGTACAGATAAAATACTTCAAATATCATTAAGGATAAGGTTCATAGGCATCAAGATTAAACCAATATGATCAATGAAAAAAACAACTTTATAACACAAGAGCATATGCATGAGCAGAGTTAATATGACGGCATGTTGGGGGCATGAAACAAGGATGCTACAACAACTATATCTAGCAACCAAGGGCATGGAATCAAAGTACACATAACAAAGAGCAAATAACATCATGGCATCATATACATATGGCTCATAGATTAGTGTGAAACAACAAGACAATATTGAATGTTGAAACAGTTTCAGCAAGTGTAAAACCGCGACATTATGATAGCATGTTTGCAAGCATGAAACAGAAGAATATGACATCAAAAATTACCAACCCTGGCATGTGGGCAAAGAACTCATTGCATACATTAAAACATGTAATTTGAGCATCTCCATAAGAGGCATGGATCACTCAATAACAATCTCACAACAAGGCATCATGAAGTTAACAGAAATCTGGAACATCATGTAGGCATGTTCATGGCAATAAAAACATATGCTACAGGACATATATAAGGCATGGAAAGATAGAGAATGACATGGAAAATAAAACATGTCAAATAATTATCTCCGGATTATGCATGGATAAATTGGTAGCATCAAGAAAATATGGCAACATGATATGACAGAAACAGACTTGACAAAACATTAACAGCAAGTAGCCTATTTCACGAGCTTTATGCACTCACTACAGGGCATATAAGAATACAAGGATTGCGTTGCTGTAAAGATGGCATGATTATGCTCGTAAAAATGTAGACATTATGCTCAAAAAAAAGCACACAAAAAAATATAAAAATGACAAATATGGAAGTTACAGCAGTTTTCAGCAGTTAACAGCAACATGTACTTTTGCAACAGGAATTAATATGTCAACATGCACCCTAACATGAAGGAAACGCACATGAACATGTAGATAATGAAGATCAGAATATGCACGTATCAAGATCATCATCATAGGATCAACAGGTACAAAGTTATGGCACTCACAAGATGCATACATGATGTTAATAATCTGCAAATTTCAGCAGTTTATATCACTTAGCAGTTCTGCAACGAAGATTAAGGTATCAATGTGAATAGTAACATGCATGCAAACTACTCCATCATGAAGAGCACTCTGAGATGAACATTTTGACATATTATGCACGCAAAACGGAGAAACACGTATGAAGTTATGATATGACAAACATGAGCACACATGCTGAAAATCCTGGGGACTTGGTGTAAAATTCATCTCGCGGGATCGGGACGGAGAGATCCCAGGACGGAGCGGAGCGGGACGGGGACAAGCGTTTGGTTGGGGGGGGGGCTGGTGATCTGGTCCCAGTTGACCAGATCCAGACGAGGACGGCGACGACTCCGGCGAGCTGGACGATGGCGGGCGGAGTAGGGCGAGCGAGGCGTTGTGGCTGAGGGCAGAGCAGGGCCAGCGAGGCGCTGCGGCGGCGCGCTCCGGCGAGCAGGGTCAG
>NC_057810.1:450180176-450207666 GCF_018294505.1 Triticum aestivum | reverse complement strand
GTCCAAATGAGGTGCGGTTTTCACCCACACGATCGTGATCCAATGGAGAGCATGGAGGCTGTTATGGAGGGGTGCTGGGCTGCAAAGAGAAGGGGTTTCACGGTTCACGGTTAACTGTTGGGGCATCAAACGACCTCCAAATGAAACGAAATTTGACAGGCAGTCTACCAGTGATATACCAAGGCCACTCGGCAAATCTTGGCCCATTCCGAGAACGTTTTTTGGTTGCTCACAAAACAAGAACTGGGAGGTGCCGTGGGCGCGTGCGAGTGTAGTTGGGCTCAGAACGGACAACAGAGAGAATCGGGGGGACCCGAACGGATGCAAGTTTTGTAACACGCATATGAAATGCAGATGATGACATGGCAAAGTGCAACACGCAAGCAAATGACATGGCAATGACAGCGAATATCTGGAAGACACCTGGCTCATCGGTCTCAGGGCGTTACACCATAACCACGAATGATCATCACTCTTGGCGAGCCAACACTCTGGTTGAGATTGATCATGGTTGAGGATATAGAGCCTATTCCGTGTGCGATTCACACGTGCAAGCATGTTTTGGAGGTTGTCGAAGATCATCATCACTCCGTTCTCAATATCCACCTTGCATCATTCTCACCAAGTTTCCCAACAGAGATGATGTTGTTGCGAATCCCTGGGATGTAGTACACTCCGATGAGTATGCGATGTTCTCCTGTGAGACCCTCGAAGAGGACAGAACCTTGGCCGCAAATCTCCACATCTGAACCATCACCGAACTTGACCGAGCCTTGAACATTATATTCTAGCTCGAGGAACTTCTCCTTGCACCCCATCATGTGGTTACTAGCACATGTGTCCAGATACCACGACACGTTCTGGCTTCCGGATAACTTTGTGTTACTTTTTTCTCATGAAGTAGCACCTTCCGGTTTGGTTTCCCAACCACCATTTGGACGATATCACAAACTTCGGCCATTGGAAGACCTGGACGTTCGTCTTCGCGCTTCGCCAAATTTGCCTTAATGTCCCGCTTTTTAGGCTTGGGACAATCCTTTGCAAAGTGATCCATCTCGTTGCAGTTATAGCACTTGACCTCGGACATATCCAAGTTCCGTGGCTTCCGCTCTTTAGATCGGTCTGCCTTACCACGACCTTGTGGCTTGCCTTTTCCTTTGCCTTTTCAGGTTTGTCCACCGCTCTTCTGGTTGCTTGAGCCTTCGCCAGTGTTGTACCTTCCTTTGCTACTTGGGGACTCGCAATCTGCGCGTGAGTACATGCATTCATCACTACCACCTCCTTTGCCTTTTCGACAGCCACGAGCATTCTCTTCCCATGTCCGCAAGTGTCCGATCGCCTCCATTATGGGCATGTCGTCGATGTCGTAAAGCTGCTCAAGCATGCCGATGATGTACGTGAATTTATCAGTCACCGAACTGAAAAACTTCTCCACAATCTCGGCCTCCTCGATCTTTGCACCAAGCGCGCGGATCTCTCCCACCAAAGTCGTCAGATGCATGGCATAGTCGTTCACCGATTCAGTTTCCACCATCTACAACTTGTGAAATTGGCATTTCAGCACTTGTGCACGAGCCTTTGTGATGAGATATTCTCTGATCCTAATCTCTTTGAGTGCGTTCCATGCCTCTCTTGCTGTCTCGAACTCCTCCAATATCATCAGCACAGAATCCGGCACAGACTGTGCTATGGCAGCCATGGCACTTTTGTCGCACTCCTGGTTGACGTTGTCATCCGTGATGGCCTCCCAAACTCTAAGGGTTCGAAGAATGATCTTCATCTTCACCTCCCACATGTTGTAGTTGGCGTCGGTGACCATCGGGGACTGGATGACGATGTTGCGATGCGCCTGCACGTTTGCACCACCCGCCGCCATCATTGGTCGCTGACTTGCTGCCCTTCTTCACCTTGTCACCGTTCTTGTTCGCCTTGGAACCACCGTTGCCGGACTTAACGGACTCAGTGTCACTATCCGTCATCGTAGATCATCGAGGCTCTAGATACCAATTGTTGGCTTTTGAACTCTAGATCGAAACAACCCAGGAACTACACATACCACGTAGAAAGCTATCTAGCTAGCATCCAAGTTGGAAAGTAGCCGGATCGTGTCTAGCTGGCCACTTGTGTATGTATGTATGCCTTGTTGTAGCTTCGGTATGTGAGTGAGATAGCGATCGATTCACTTCAGCTCCGTCCGCAGAACTCGTGGGTAACATGACGATGCGAAAATACAGATCGGTATGATGGCTACAGTTGCCTGTCGCACCTGTTAAACTTTGTTGCTTTGATCTTTGTTGTGGTACAGATTACATGGGATGTGTACCTATATATAACAGCTAGGAGTAGCTATCTAACCTACTCGGTTAGGAATTCTAATCCTACTATTACTATTGGTACCTGATCAGAGTCAGACTAGGACACAACTACTACACGTCATGTTTATTCGAACAGCGCCGGCCTCGAGGAGGATGGGCTCGAGCGCACCTACGGCTGTGGTGGACTATTGCTTCGGCCGGAGTTGGGCACGGCACTCCGGTCAAGGGGAAGATGCCGTGGGGTACTAGGGAGGCTAATGGAGGTCTAGAGGGAGCTCTGTTGGAGGAAGGAGAGGGAATGGGGCTCGGGCTCTCTAGAATTTAAGCCCGGAGGAGGGGCCATGGCGGCAATGGTAGGGATAGGGGATGGTCGGGGTACTAGGAGTGTGGAGAGGAGGTTACTGAGCTCTAAGAGAGTCGAGGAGGTCGAGGGCGTGCATGGCCATGGGGACGCATGTGTCGTTGCTCTGGTGTGTCGAGGCCATGCGGATGCTAGGGGCGACGGCTCCAGAGAGTTCACGGAGGAGCAGGGGGCTCGGGCTTGCTCGAGAAGGCTTGGGGGCGGTACAGGAAACAAGCCGAGGTGCTGCAGAAGCGGTCAGAGCGCGAACGCGGACAGAGCACCGCGTAGGAGGTGATCTTCACCTAATAGGGGCACAGAGGTCCAAGGCGACGGCGACAGCATGAGGAAGCTCCTAGACAAAGCTAGGAGACGAGGGGTCGAGCAAACTGACAAGACAGAGCCCCCAATGCGTAGAGTGCATATTTGTGCATGCCACCAGCATAGTCATCGCATGTACGCGGCGAAGACACGCTCTCTGGACAGCCCGACCATGTCTGGTAGATATTTCACCAAATAGAGAGAGAGACAAGGGGCAAAGTAAAAAAGCACAATGAAGCTTGATATGACCACATGGAGCTCAAAGACAACTGAGCAACAATGTGTTTGTACTGGGGTGAGGCAGATTGGTCTCGCCATAGATTCTTACATTTGTATGGGTTTGATAATGCATTAAGATGATCATTGTGGCCAAGTTTCATCTCAAATGGAGGAGTGTAGCTAGCACTTGCTTCACTAAGTACCGCAATGGACAAAAATGAAGATGTTGAAGTAGCAGTCACATAAATGATTGGGTTGAGCTGAATTTTCATGGACGCTATTCATTTGGGAATATAAACACACTGTTTAAATTGCATATCATTCGGACATGCCAAAATGATACTTGCTTCATAGTGGTTCTCTTTGAATAGAAACTTGGAAAATTCTAAAGAAATATTGGCTCAGTGAAATGAACTCAAATTTGGTGGAGAGATGTTATATAGGTAGGAGAATATGATGGTAAAATTTTCAAAAATTATGGGGCAATATAAAATATAGTTGCTTCACAACCTGGAAATAGGACTAGAAACAAATCTTGGATTGTGTGCTCGCCATGAGAATGGAATCTTGAATATTTTTGCTTATCCAAGGTTAGGGTCCAAAGGAATTTTTAGAATTTTGTGGGAATTTTAGGAAAGACAGAAATATAGGTTGCTTCACAACCTAGGGCAAAAAGGGCTACTACAATAGAAAAAGGAATATTCCCTAGAAATAAATATTGGGATTGGGCTAAGATGGAAATGACATGGTCTTGGGATGGAATTGAGGATGACAAGCCACTTGCCAGCCTGAGAAGAGATGATATTGCCAGGTTTCAAGACCACACATCCACGAAAAAGTAGTTACAAAGCATAATTCAAATAAATCCAAAAGAAAAAGAAAGGGCCAAAATCCAGGGTGTTACAAACCTTCCCCCCTTAAAGAAATCTCTTCCTTGAGATTTGGTTTCTCAGGGAACAAGTATGAATATATACCTGACATAAGGAAACTGTTTCCAACTCGGGTATCCGTTTCCTTATATGATATTCCCGCTAAATTTCATATGAGTTGACTGCCTTGCTCTGGGGTGGTTTGCTTCACTATATCCACATTCTGACATGTATTAGCTCACATGTTCATGCTTACACAGGCTCCAGTTTCTTTTATATTTGTCAGCTTAGCGGGGTGCGATTGATTATCCTGGCTGACATATGTGCCCTTCTCGCAAGTCCGAGAGTTGTTCCTGATGGATGTGGCATAATTATATCCAGCACTAACAACACTCCAGGGAGTAGTGAGCCAATCTTCTTGGTGGACACCAAATATTTTACTCCTTGCATTGGGTTGATCAACTAGTTGCATGTCCTCTGAGGTCAAAACAGTGTTGTCAATCATAACCATTTTCCTAACAGAATCTAACTTCTCGTAGGGGTTCCTGAATCATCTTGGCTGGCTCTACTGTCTTGATTATTAAATCCGTACCAAAGATTTGCCTATCTCCGATCTTCTGTCGTGACCGGCATAAAGGTGTGCGGCCTTATAACGATAGTATCTAGAAACTCTGACTGACTAATGGTGGTTCCGACAGAAGAATCTTGCTTATGGCAAGCTATCATTTGATTGATGCCCATAGGTGAGGGCACATGCTCCAATACTATTGTTTGGCATTTACTCCAAAGCCGTTGCGCAGGTTTGTGTGTGACAACTATGTCAATCAGTTTTTAAAGATGCCCAGAAACTATGTCTACAGATTCCGGCAGAGAGTACAAGTGGTGCCATTGAAGGAAGCTGATAACCTCAGAACAAGAATGGAAAAAGGATTGATTGCTCGATGAAGTAGTACCAACAGGATATATTAATCACTAGGTTACGGTAATATGTGCTTGTCTCCGAAAAGAAGGATAAAAGGATAGATTAGCAAAGTAGTCACTCCCAACCGCACATATCCATGTGGATAGTAGGCCGTGCGGTGATTTAAAATGGTCATCGAAGTCAATCTGTGGAGCTAGCCTTTGTTGTGATGTGACAGACTTGGATATACCATACTGACGATTCTGAGCATATATAGCTGGACAAACGGGTTGCCTTGATATTAGGTTCTTATAAATAGAGTAGGCCCCTTGGGTGTATATTCATGGTGATCGATACTGAATCAGACTGTCTTGAGTATCTGCAACATGTTGGTCATGCAACAAGTATCATACCTTGCTCCTTCATTATTGTTTTATTTGTCTAGATCTTTTGTTGGAAAGGGCTTGGTCATATATATATGCTCTTCACTCTTCATGTGACCATAGTTTCTGTCATATGCAATATTTTGGCAATCATACCTTGGCCTTGTTCATGACTCGGGTCATAGGATATATGTCAATTTCACGTGTGCTGGTACCAAGCTCATTGTTGTTAGTGATCATACAAGACCATGACAAAGGTTAATAATATCACTTTGGCGGGTCTAACGAAACTAGCCTTGATAAGCACTGCCAAAAAATTTACATCATGTTGTCTTTGTTCAAACTTTGTGGGTCCTTGCATCACCTAGTTAGGTGCATAACTGGCTCTCTTACTCTTGCATAATTAGTGTGTTTGATTCTTACTGTGATTTCAGCATCGTATAAGTGACCTACATGAACTTGGCAACACACTCGCAGTATGTAGAAGTATTTGATTCCTGAGGCATACTTGCGTTCTGAGCGATTCTTGCTTCCGAAAAAATTGTTGCGGAGATGATCCTTGGGATGCACAGAAATATGTTTCCATCTCACGGTGTAACATCTTGCCCAGTGTCATAATGAGGAAGATTAGACAGCTGTGTTGGAAGCCATCGAGAGTATCGTGCTGAGGAAGACTGAATAGCGTGGGCTTGAAGCTTTCGCCAGGCAGCTTACTGAAGAAGACTGGGTACCATACTTCAAAATCTTCCCCCTTAGTGGCTTGTTGGGGAAGACTCGGTACCTTATGCTGGAAGCTTTCTGCGATAACTTATTAATGACACATGAGTATCTTGCACGGGAAGTCATTGATACGTCCATTTTGCATCATGTTTTCCTACTATTATTTATAATGTTTTTATGGATAATAATGCATTGTGGAGTAATTCTAATGCCTTTTCTCTCATAATATGCATGGTTTACACAAAAAGGGACAATGTCGGCAGCTGGAATTCTAGACCTGAAAAAGCTACGTCAGAGTTACCTATTTTACACATCCACAAATGAGCTAAAAATTACGGAGAATTATTTTGGAATATATAAAAAATACTGGAGCAAATAACTGCTGGAGGGGGGCCACCTAGTGACCACAAGACACCAGGGAGCGCTAGGCCCCCTAGGCGCGCCCTGGTGGGTTGTCGTCAGCCCGGGTGCCCATCTTTTGGTATATAGGTTATTTTGACCTAGAAAAAATAAGGAGAGGACTTTCGGGATGGAGCGCCCTCGACTCGAGGTAGAACTTGGGCAGGAGCACTTTTTCCCAAGTGACATAAATGATTGGCTTGAGCTGAATTTTGGTGGAGGTAGTCAATTGGGAAACACACTGTAAAATTTCATATCATTTGGACACGCCAAAATGGTACTTCCTTCACAGTGGTTCTCTCTAGACAGAAACTTGGAAAAATATAGATAAATATTGGCTCAACTAAATCAGATCAAATTTTGTGGAGGGATGTTATATATGTAGGATAATATCCTAGTAAATTTTCAGAAATTATGGGGCAATATAAAATTTAGTTGCTTGACAACTTCAAAATAAGACCAAAAACAAAGATTGGATGGTGTGCTCAAAATGAGCATGGAATATTGAATATTTTTGCATATCCAAGGTTCATTGGGTCTAAATGAATTTTGAGAACTTTTGGGTAATTTTAGGAAACACAGAAATATAGGTTGCTTGACAACCTAGGGCAAAAGGGCTATTCCTTTAATATAAAAAGGAATATTCCCAAGAAAATATTGGAATTAGGCTAAGATGGAAATTACATGGTCTTGGGATGGAATTGAGGATGACAAGCCACTTCGGAGACTGAGAAGAGATGATCTTTCCAGGTTTCAAGACCACAGAGCCACAAAAAAACAGTTCCAAAGCAAAATTCAAATAAATCCAAAATAAAAAGAAAGGGCCAAAATCCAGGGTGTTACAATAATTAAGAAATGACTTCATATAATTGATTATTACAAAAGTTGTAAGAAACCCATAAAATTTAAGGACAATCAAGAAGAGTCATGATCCAATAATCAAGAAATGTCCTGATATAATTGGATATTACAAAAGTTGTAATAAACCCATAAGCATTATTTTATGGGTATGGACAAACAAGAAAAATCTTGATATGAATGGGTGAATCCGAAATATGATTGCAATATATAGTCAATAAGAGTCTTGATATAGTTGATGTGATTCTAAATGCAACGAGTTTAAATGATATTATATTTTGAATAAAATGTTATAGCTCAAAGAAAAATGGATTGAGATCCGGAAAACAGACAAGACTGACGCAAATATTACTGAGTTTTGAATATGTCAAAACAAATGACATAGGCTCTACCACAAGCAAAGCATGAGCAATCAGGTTATCCATAGGTATTTGTAAAACCATGCAACTAGATTATTGACTCTAGTGCAAGTGGGAGACTATTGGAAATATTCCCTAGAGGTAATAATATTGTATTATTATATTTCGATATTCATAGTTAAGAGTTTATATTTCATGCTAGAACCGCTATGATCGTAGCATATGTGATTCAGTGGAAAACTCATATGCGTGTGTGGAATGATAAACGGAATAAAATAGGTTCTGGTCTCGCCTCTAAGACTGGCGCAGTGTTGTTAGTGATCATGTTTTCCAGATATTAGGATATCATTGAGTGTAACGATAGTCCTAAGACAACATTGAGGGTTTGACGTTAGAAGAACTATCATATTGAATCGACCCAATACTTGTCTGTTATTCTATGTGATTATATCATTTGAAATCATCTGTTATAACACAAAGTGTTAGCATGTGTTTTAGTTCCTCGTAGCATGAGAGTGTATCGGTCACTTCGTACCATACGGTGGGCTTTGGGGTTTCTCAAACGTCATCTGTAACAAGGTGGTCATGACAAAAACTTTCTGGCACGCCAGAAAGTTTGACAAGTGACCGGACAACTCGAGAGTGGGATTTGCTCCTCCAATGATGGAGAGATATTCTTAGGGTCCTCTTAGTGTGATGGCATCCATCTTCGTCCGGCCAGACACAGGTGACTACATCACGGGGATGCCGGAACACGTCAATGAGAAAGAACAAAACCGATAACGGGAGCAACACTATAGTGAGCATGGTGATAACTCAGGAGGATACCAATGCACACTAGGTTTTGTAAAGTATATCAAAGCAAAGGAACATCACATGACAACCAAAGGTTCACTCGAATATCATTCATGTAATCATAGGGGCCGACACTACTGGAATCAGTAGATTTTCCGTTTGCCGACTCTTTGCCGTCAGCTAGCGGACGGCAAAGAAAGGCTTTGCCATCAGCCACCAGAAAACTGATGGCAAAGACGCAGCGGACGACAACGGAAGGCTTTGCCATCAGCATATCTTTGCCGTCCGCTAGCGGACGGCACATAAGCTTTGCCATCTGCTAGCTGACGGCAAAGAGGGTGGGTGGCGGGCTTACGAGACGACCTAACGGCCATTTTTTTGCCGTCTGCTGGCTGACGGCAAAACTTCATTGCTGTCCGCCAGCATACGGCAAAGAAAATGGCCATTAAGTCGTCTGTTTCCCCCAGGCCCCGCCCCACTAGGTACGCTCTTTGTTGTCTGCTAGCAGACGGCAAAGAACTGTGACCTACTAGCAGGAAAGGGGACCCGCCCGCGCCCCCACCCCTCTCTCTCTCTCGGTCTCCTCCTTCAACACCCGTGCTGCCGCCCTCGACTGCCGCTCCGTTGACAGTGTACTGGACTAGGGGGTACTCACCATGTCGTCTCCCGATCAGTTGGATTGGGCCGAGGACCCCCATGGCCGCATACTCATGGGCCAGTGCGAACAACCCCTGCCGCATACAAGGAAGGCTCCACAAGACTTGGCGCCCAAGACAAGGACTCTCTATCCTGTGAGATCTGCTCTGCCAGACGTGATGGTTTGGCGTGATGTAGGAGGCATCACCCCACCTCGCGGTCCCCGCAGGCCACCGTTTGTTGGTCCAAGGCCTCATCCTAGCCCCTATGGTCCACAAGCTCCGCGAGATCGTCTGTTTCCGGATGAACATGTTGAGCTTCCAGGCTATGGAGGTGACTTCTACGAGGACTACTACGGATCGGTCTGAGTTAGTAGTAGTATCACTAGTTCGCACTAGCTGTGTCGTCTGTTGTCCTGCGTGTCTTGTGGGATATGACCTAGTTTGTACTCTTTCCGGAGATGTAGAAAAATAATGTATAGGAGCTTGGGATGCCTCCGATGAGATGTAATCCTCTTTTCACCGTATTAGTACTTGCTTGGTCTTGTACTAAACCTGTATGGTGTGTATGACGATGGAATAAAGAAGCAGTTTCTGTATCTACCATGTCATACGGATGATCATCTTGCATTCCGAACTATTCCTTACATTATGTATCCTATGTCGGAATTTTATCATTCTGACTAAATCATTGTCTTGTTTACCTAGGATGGTCAACACGCGCGCCAACCCTGCTTCTCAAGAGCAGGCCGAAGGCAGTGAAGCCAGGAATGAAAATCTGCCTCATCCTCCTTCACTAGCCGAGGTGATGATGGAAGCTGAGAGAAACAAGCGGGAGACAAACCGTTTGTTGGAGCGTATTGAACAGAATACAGCACACCATCAGAGGGCTAACGTGGTGTCACTCAGCGATTTTATCAAATTGCATCCACCCACGTTCCACCACTCCGTCGAGCCTCTCGACGCTGATGACTGGCTTCGCAGTATTTCTCACAAGCTGCGTTCCGCGCTGGTAGCGGAGGCTGACAAGGTCACCTTTGCCGCATATCATCTTGAAGGCCCCGCCAGTCTTTGGTGGGAGAATTATGGAGCTATGCGCCCAGCGGGCCATGTCACTACTTGGGCTGAGTTCAGCGAGGCTTTCCGTGAACATCACATTCCGGAGGGTCTCATGGACCGTAAGCGTGAAGAATTTTGCAATTTCACCCAAGGCCGACTTTCTGTGGATGCCTATAGCAGAGAGTTTGGTAAGCTCGCCCGATATGCAACTGAGGAAGTGTCTACTGACGCCAAGAAGCAAGCAAGGTTCCGCAAGGGCCTTAGTCCTGAGCTTCGCCGCGACCTCCGTCTGCATGAGTGCACATCTTTTGCGAAACTTGTCAACAAAGCCATCAGTGCTGAAACTGGTCAGACAGACTATGACGCAACACGCAAGCATGGACGTGACATGGGTTCCTCATCCGGTGCTGGTCCTCAGAAGCGCCGCGTGTGGGTACCCAACACCGCCTTGCCACCCTGGTTCACACCGAGGCCATCCTTCCAGGCGCCTCGCCCTGTTCAACAGTCTGCTCCAGCTAAGCCCTATGGGGGTCCAACCAATAATGCTCCTCCACGTACCAGTTCCGTGACTTGTTTCAAGTGTGGGGAATCTGGTCATTATATGCGTGAGTGTCCCCAGACCAACCCCAATCAATCTGCTAAAGCTGTTGGCCGTGGCAAGCCGACAGGAAAAGTGTTTCATGCTAAACCGGTCACCGCTTCACGTGGCCATGTCAACTGTATCTCTGCCGAAGAAGCTCAAGAAGATCCCAACGTCGTTCTCGGTACGCTTCTTGTTAATTGCCACCCGGCATCTGTTCTTTTCGATACAGGAGCCTCTCATTCTTTTATATCTGAAAATTATGCTCGTTTGCATAACGTTGCATTCTGTGACTTGCCATCCTCTATGGTAATTCAAACTCCGGGATCCAAATGGCAAACTTCTAGAGTAAGCCATGGAAATGAAATCCAAGTCGATAGACTTGTTTTCCTAGCATCTTTGATAGCCCTTAAATCTTCAGATATTAATATCATTTTGGGTATGGACTGGATGTCAGCTCATCAAGCCAAAATTGATTGCTTCTCTAGGACCGTTCAACTCACCCATCCTTCGGGGAAGATAGTCAATGTTTTGACTCGAATAGCCAAGCGACAATTATATTCTCTTAACGCCAGCCCTTTACCAGACCTTGAGGACGTTCCGGTAGTCCGTGACTTTCCGGATGTCTTTCCAGAGGAATTGCCAGGTGTTCCACCTGACAGGGATGTTGAGTTCGTAATAGACCTCATCCCCGGAACCGTTCCGATTGCTAGAAGGCCTTATAAGATGGCACCCCTAGAACTAGCCGAGCTTAAGAAACAACTCGATGAATCCTTGAAAAAGGGTTTCATCCGACCTAGTTCATCCCCGTGGGCTTGCCCCGTCCTATTCGTTAAGAAGAAGGATGGTACGGACCGGATGGTTGTAGATTACCGACCTGTCAATTTGGTCACAATCAAGAACAAATATCCACTTCCCAGGATCAACGACCTGTATGATCAGCTCGCTGGATCCTCAGTCTTCTCCAAGATGGATTTGAGGTTGGGCTACCATCAAATCAAAATCAGAAACGGGGACATCCCTAAAACGGCCTTTGTTACTCGTTATGGCCAATACGAGTACACCGTCATGTCCTTTGGTTTAACCAACGCTCCAGCCACCTTTTCTCGGTTAATGAACTCAATCTTCATGGAGTATTTGGATAAATTCGTCGTAGTTTATCTCGATGATATACTCATATACTCCAAGAACGAGGAAGAACATGCCGAACATCTAAGACTAGTGTTGCAGAAACTTCGAGAGCATCGCCTTTATGCCAAATTTTCTAAATGTGAATTCTGGTTGCCAGAAGTGACCTATCTGGGTCATGTAATATCTGGTAAAGGTATTGCTGTTAACCCTGAGCGAGTTCAAGCCGTCCTTGATTGGACTCCACCCGAATCGGTCAAGCAAGTTCGGAGTTTTCTAGGCTTAGCGAGCTATTGCCGTCGCTTTGTCGAGAACTTCTCCAAAGTTGCCAAACCTCTAACCGAACTCCTCAAGAAAGATAAGAAGTTCGAATGGACTCCACAATGTGAGCACAGCTTTCAGGAACTGAAAAGACGCCTGACCTCTGCTCCTGTACTGGTACCGCCAGACTTCTCCAAGGACTTTGTTATCTACTGCGACGCCTCGCGACAAGGACTAGGTTGCATTCTCATGCAAGATCGACACGTAATTGCTTACGCTTCACGGCAATTGCACCCACATGAGGAGAATTATCCTACTCATGATCTAGAACTTGCAGCCGTAGTCTATGCACTTAAGACCTGGCGACATTACCTCCTCGGTAATCGTTGCGAAATATTCACTGATCACCAAAGTCTGAAGTACATTTTCACCCAACCGGATTTGAATCTCAGACAGAGACGTTGGGTTGAATTGATCACAGACTTCGACTTAGGAATAACCTATACCCCAGGGAAAGCCAACGTCATGGCTGATGCGCTAAGTCGTAAATCTTATTGTAACAACCTGATGTTACAACAAAGTCAACCGCTTCTCCATGAGGAATTTCGAAAGCTTAACCTTCACATTGTTCCTCAAGGTTTTCTCTCCACCTTGGTGGCAAAACCTACCCTTACGGATCAAATTATCAAAGCACAGAAGGTAGATCCGGGAATCTCCCGCATCAAGAGGAACATTCAGAAAGGAGTTGTGAATTGTTTCTCCGTTAATGATCAAGGAGTCGTATACTTCGGGGATCGACTAGTGGTTCCCAAGGTGCGCAACTTAAGGCGATTAATCCTTAAGGAAGCTCATGAATCTCCTCTCACCATTCATCCCGGTAGTACTAAGATGTATCAGGACCTACGCCAGAGGTTCTGGTGGACTAGGATGAAGAGAGAAATCGCTCAGTATATTGCTAATTGCGACGTCTGTCGTCGTGTAAAAGCAGAGCATCAACGGCCTGCTGGCACCCTTCAACCCTTAGCTATTCCTGAATGGAAATGGGATAAAATTGGTATGGATTTCATTACCGGTTTTCCCAGGACCAGAAGAGGGAATAATGCTATTTTCGTCGTGGTCGATCGTCTTTCCAAAGTAGCTCATTTCTTACCTGTTCGTGAGAGTATAACCGCTAGTCAACTGGCAGACTTATACATCTCCCGGATAGTGTCCCTCCATGGTGTTCCTTTGGAAATCAATTCGGATCGAGGAAGTCTTTTCACCTCTCGATTTTGGGAAAGTTTCCAAAATGCTATGGGAACCCGTCTCTCCTTTAGCACCGCTTTCCACCCTCAGTCAAGTGGTCAAGTGGAACGCGTCAATCAGATTCTAGAAGACATGCTTCGAGCCTCCGTTATCTCTTTCGGAATGGACTGGGAGAAGTGCCTTCCATTTGCCGAATTCGCTTACAACAACAACTATCAATCTAGCTTGGGTAAAGCCCCTTTTGAAGTTCTCTATGGACGACGATGTCGAACACCCCTTAACTGGTCAGAGACCGGGGAAAGACAATTCTTTGGCCCGGATATGATTCAGGAAGCAGAAGAACAAGTTCGTATCGTTCGTGAGAAGTTGAAAACAGCCCAATCTCGTCAAAAGAGTCAATATGACCGAAAACATAAGGCAATGACTTTCGAGGTTGACGAGAAGGCTTATCTTCGGGTCACCCCTCTGAAGGGAACCCATCGTTTCGGTATCAAAGGCAAATTGGCTCCTCGTTACATTGGACCTTTTCGCATTCTTGCCAAACGAGGAGAAGTTGCCTACTAATTGGAACTACCTCCGCACCTCTCGAGAGTTCACGATGTCTTCCACGTTTCTCAACTCAGGCGTTGCTTCTCGGATCCTATCCGTGAAGTGGACCACGAAACGCTTGACCTCCAAGATAATCTTACATATCGGGAGTACCCCATTCGTATCCTCGATCAAGCCGAGCGTACCACCCGACGTCATAATATCAAGTTTCTCAAGGTTCAATGGTCGCGCCATTCTGAAGATGAAGCAACTTGGGAAAGGGAGGATCGTCTTCGACTTGAATACCCCGCCTTCTTCTCGGAGGAACCCAAATCTCGGGACGAGATTCTTTTGAGTGGGGGTGAGTTGTCACACCCTAGCTAGTCATGCATTAGAGTGTTGCATCATGTTTACTCATTCATCAGAAACTTGAAATGGGGATGACAGAACCCCCAGTCCCCTCTGAAACCAACTAGGGTTTACTAAAATAATTTTCAATGAACCTGAAATGCCCTTCTAAAATGCCCATCATTTTTGCCTTGGTTCAGAACCTCTGCCAAAAGTGGTGCACATTTTCCTAGGCCATCCTAGGGTTTTTGAATTAAATCATAACTATTTGAATTTGGGCATTTAAAATAATATAAAATATTTAAATGCTCAAATATCTCCAAACTAAAATGTTTCATGTTGGAAATAATCCAACTATGAGCCAGGAGTAGTTTGGTGATTTTTGGAATTGCCTAGGTATTTTATTTAATTCAACAAAGTTGCAGATATATTAAATAAAAACAGAAAACAGAAAAGAAAGGGGAAGACTTACCTGTGCGGCCCAGCCAGCTGGCCGGCCCAGCTAGCAGCCGACCCAGCCCAACACTGTAGCTCCCCGTCGTCTTCCTCCCCACGCCCCGAAGCTGCTGCGTGCTCGCGCGCGCGCGGCCGCGCGGCCACCTCCTGCTTGCCGACGCCCTCCTGGCCGCGTGGACGACGCCCGCAGCCCGTCCCGATCCCCCCTGCTCTCGCTCACTCTCCCCCGTTTCTCCCTCGCTCTCTCTCGCTCTCGGCCGAAGCACACCGTCGCCGCCGTTCGCCTTAGCCATTGTCTCCGGCCACCCCTCGCTCCCCCGAGTAGCTCAGAAGCTCCGCCACAACTCCCTCTTCCTCCCCACCGCTCCACGAGTCCCCGGAAGCCCTGCATCGCCGCCACGTCGCCGTTCCCCTCTTCGGGCTCCGACCACCGTCGCCGACGAATTCGCCGTCTCCAGCGCGTCCCCGAGCCCGCTTCGACGCCCACTGCAACCGCGGTGAGCTACGCCACCGTTTCCCCCTCTTCTCCCCCTCGATCCCTCACCGTAGCTTCATCTCCACCACGGCCGAACCTCCGCCGACGCCGAGCTCGCCGTCGACGCAGCTCCGGTGACCATTTGGTCACCCCGGCGAGTCCAACGCGTTCACAGAACCCAGTAGAGCATCCCTAGCGCCTCACTTTGCTCGACTTCGAGCTCCAACACCATTCCCGTGCACGACCGAACCCCGGCGGCCGCAACCGAGCTCACCGCCGTCAACTCCGGCCACCCCGACCCCAACGGACTCCGCCAAGAGCCGTGGGTCGTCCTCAGCTTCACTCCGGTGATCTCCGCGGTCCATTTGGTGGCCGAAACGACCAAAACCACTATCGCCGCCGCACTGTTGGTCGCCGCCGGCCAGAACTCCGGCGAGCTGACGTGGCCTAGTTAATTAGCCACTAACCCACCACCTACAGACGCTGACAAGTGGGCCCAGGGCTTAGTCAAAGCTAACCAGCCCGGGGTCAACGCGGGATTAGCCCCTGTGACACTGACGTGTGGACCCCACACGTCAGGTTTGACCCGAGCCAGCTCTGTTGACCTGCTGATGTCACTATGATGTCAGGCTGACGCAGTAAATGATATTTCTGGTTTTAAATTAAATCAGGAAATTCAGAATATTATTTAAACTTCAAAAATTCATAACTTTTATTCTGTAACTCCAAATTGGACAAATTATATATGAAAAATGATCAGAAAAATCCAATCTATCCATCTGTACTATTTTCATGCATGACCAAACAAGTTAAATTGATGTTTTAATCAGAACAAGGAAAGGCACTTTAAAAGGCCATATTTGAATTTGGAATTTGAATCTTTGATTCAAATTTGCTCAAACACTTCTGGCTTTAGTTGCATTAGCCCAACACACTCATATTGCCATGTTCCATGCATGCATCATATTGTTGCATATTGTTTGGTAATGTTGTGTATCGGTATCCTTTGCGACAGGATCTGTTCCCGAGGAGTACCGTGACTACCCTAACGAAGAACCGTATCCGTGCAACGAACCATCAGGCAAGCAACCAACCATTTGATCATATCGATACAATCCCATGTTCTCGCTCCTGCTCTCTTTTACTGCATTAAGACAACGCGATTCAAACTGCTGTGTGCTGCGGTAGTTGAACCCATTTCCTCTGCATGACCTGTCATTGCCACAGTAACTAGATGAAACCCACTAGCATGTGTAGGAGTTGATTGAGCCATATGTATGTGTTGTTCCTACCTTGCTATGCCTGCTATGCTTAGAGTCGTGTCAGGTCTGGTTCATCTGGGTGATGGGCTAGAGTGAAATGATTATGTCGGTAATGAGAGTGGTGTGGTGAACACGATTTGGTAAAGGTATCGATGAGAGGCCATGTAGGAGTACATGGTGGGTTGTTTCATTGAAGCCGACCTTAAGCACTGAGATCTGTATGTGTGATTTAAGAATCAGCTACTACCATGCATTGGGCCCGAAACCAATGGACCCTCTCGACTTCTTATTCACCCTAGTTCTCCGTCCAGGAGTTGCAAGTAGTTTCTGGTGTTTGTAGCCTACTGGAGGCCGTGGAAAGCGCTGACCGTAGGGGTGGGCTGTGATGCGGTAGGTACGTGGCACGGTGTACCGAATACCCGTTAGGTATCTCGGGAACCCTGTTCACATCGTTCGGGGCCGTATGGGAAACCTCGGCCGGACTCCCTGCGGATGGAACCTGAATAGGCGATAAACCTGGACTGGAAGCTTAGGTGATTAGGTAGGTCGTGGCCGACACCCACGTTGGGCTTCCGCTTGAAGGTTGCCGAGTACATGTCGTGTAGACGACGGTAAGTGGTGAGAGCGTGTATGAAGAAGTACCCCCTGCAGGGTTAACAGGATCTATTCGAATAGCCGCGTCCGCGGTAAAGGACTACTTGGTTGCCTATACAGTTCATAGACAAGTAAATGGAAACTGTTAAAAGCCTCAAGATAAGTGTGAGTGCCGAGGATGGCTCTTCCGTAGGAAGACGGAGGTGGATCCTCGGTAGTGTATTGAAGTGGTGAATAGTGGACTCGTGTGCGCAAAACTATTTCAAATGGAGTATCGTAGGATAGCCTAGCCAAGGGTCAAAGCTGGCTTGCTGCAATAACCCCACCGACCCTTCTTGATACTATGCATGTATGTAGGATTTGATGTAAGTCTTGCTGAGTACCTTTGTACTCATGTTGCTATAATCTACATTTTTACAGAAGACGCTGCAACCCCTTCTGATGGGTTCTATGTAGACGTTGACATCAACGAGTAGGCTAAAGACCCAGGTGGTGACCCTGAGCTTGTGATGGACCACATAGTATAGTTAGGCTTCCAAGCCTCTTTTATTTTACTAGTTGTCTGTACTCAGACAAGTTACTTCCGCTGTTGGCTTGTATGACTGTATGACTTGTATGTTGGGTCGTGAGACCCGTACCTGTGTGTATGATATGTATGGCTCCCTGAGCCTTAAATAAAGTACTTGTGTCATAGAGTCATGTTGTGATGCTTCGTTGTATTTGCACATATCGAGCATATTGTGTGTATGATTGAAATGCTTGGTATGTGTGGGATCTGACTATCTAGTTGTTTATCTTTAGTAGCCTTTCTTACCGGGAAATGTCTCCTAGTGTTACCGCTGAGCCATGGTAGCTTGCTACTGCTCTGGAACACTTAGGCTGGCCGGCATGTGTCCTTCTTCGTTCCTGTGTCTGTCCCTTCGGGGAAATGTCACGCTTTGAGTACCGGAGTCCTGTTAGCCCGCTACAGCCCGGTTTACCGGAGTCCTGCTAGCCCAGTGCTACAGCCCGGACCCACTTGCTGATGACCGACACGTTCGAAGCTGGGTCATGGATGCCTGTCCCTGTAAGTCTGTGCCACTTTGGGTTTACGACTAGTCATGTCAGCCCGGGCTCTTTATCATATGGATGCTAGCGACACTATCATATACGTGAGCCAAAAGGCGCAAACGGTCCCGGGCAAAGGTAAGGCGACACCCGTGGGAATACCGTGCGTGAGGCCGCAAAGTGATATGAAGTGTTACCGGCTAGATCGATGTGACATCGAGTCGGGGTCCTGACAATTATGCTTCTACATGTGGAGTTTTCTGGATTCTAACATGTGTCAAAATCTGGTGGAATGTAAGGTTAGGCAAGTTTGATTAACTTAGGTGAGTGTTTGGTTCAAGCCACACCTTAGGCAAGCCACACTAAGGCCCCACATGACATACACACAAAAATGTGGCAAGATTCCCTTAGGCTTTCCAACTTGTGGCTCTCATTTTGAAGAACTAATAACTTGGCCTAAGCTTAGTTGTGGCAAAGTTTGTCATGAATTAAGTTCAACCAAGGATTCTTCTAGATTATACATGTGGAAGAATCTGGTGGATGATATCCAACGGCCAGTAGTGCTTGGATTAGCCATATTTGTACCGTCGGATTGGCTTCATCCAATGACCAACTTTCAAAGTTTTTCACACACTATATAGGGGGTATAGATATATATGTGTCGGTCCGTTGCAATGGATCCAAAGTATATCTATTTAGTGGAGTGCACTCTAAACACATTATCTATTTTTTTTTCTCTAACCTTTCGTAGCCATGCAACCAAGCCACATAAGCTTCATGGGTGCCCCCCACATCACATTATTCATACTACGTTGATTGAAAAAAAGATAAATCACCCAAAACAAGATCTTCCCTTTTTTGTTCCTACGATGTTGTGCTGTGCACGTACCTACTAGTTGTATAGTGGTAGTACTAGTAATATAGTATTAGGAGTACAAACTTGGTACTAGTAGGAGTAGTACTAGCATGAAATGCTCCTAATCTATCAACAAGCCCCATATGACACCAAATTTCTTAGCTTCCGTGTTACAGCTAGATCTTCCCCTCGTTTATGCTTTCCAACCCGGCGGCGGGCGGGGTGTCGGTTTGCTCAACAGAGGTCCCACATGAAAGTGAAAATGCTAGGCAACACAACTTCCCCAAGCTATGTGTCGTGCCGGACAGGCCGTGGAGTACTCTCGATTCCTGGGCATGTGGGGGTGCAACGCGAACGCGGCAGGCCTTTTCCTTTTACTAGCAATGTGCCCGTGTGTTGCGACGGATCCAAAGTAGTAGAATAGTAGTATTTGTTCACAAACTTGAAAGAAATCACTATTGTTTTGATATACTCCTAATATATTACTCCCTCTGTACCTAAATATTTATCTTTTTAGAGATTTCAAATGGACTATCGCATACGAAGTATATAGACATATTCTAGTGCTTCTAGCAAGATGCTCGCACGTTGCACGAAGTTGATGGAAAAGGTAAGCACAACTTATAAATTGACGGATGAAGTACTAGTTACAGTGATGCATATAATTAAGCAAAGGGATCGCACGTGTCGGTATTGACTGGAACGAGAATGCAACAGCGCAATAAGAATTAAGGCCACGATGATGCGATCGCAGTGGTGGTTACAGAAGGCAAGAAGAAAGATGCATCCATGAACGTACGACCTCCTCCTCCTCAACTTAGTGCACCGGGCCACAGATCGGCGACTAAGGAGCGGCGGGTTTTGTGGCAAGGTCGGGGTGCTTCTCAGCAAAGGCATCCAAGGCTTCCAGCCGGTTGAGGAAGGCCAACGTCGTAGCGTCCTCACTGGCCTTGTAGATACCTATGTACACGATTTGCTCGTACACGTGGATGTGTAGGTCGATGAATTCTTGCAGGGCGCTGCGCCTCGCGGCGAGCGCAACCTCCAGGTGGACATTCTTCATGGCATCGGCGGGTAGTCGCAGGGCCACCAGTACTTGAAAGAGGTTCCGGCCATGGAGGCCGATTAGGGTGGCAGGTAATGAGGAGCCTGGCGCGCGGGCTGGAGTAGTACGGCAATGTCGTCTGCGAGCTTCTTGAGGACGATGAACTTGTTGCTGGTGGCAACGATCATCTGGTCCAACTCAGAGTCATAGTTGGCGTCGCTGGTGGCCATCCACCAGCTGGTCTCCAACACCGTCTGGAGACGATCCTCGGTGCCATGCCGCAGGCCAGCATCGTGGACTATCTGGTACAGCCGCAGGCCGCTCACACGCATCGCCGCCATGGGTCTGGAGTGAGCTCTTTTGCTTAGGCAAATGCTTAGGTGCATACGATGTGGTAAATTCATTGGAATGGAGGGGCACCTTTATATGAGGGCAATGACGGCAAACTGCGTTGCATTCACATCGTGCAGCCTCTTTTCCCGGACCTCCTTCCATTACTTCCCTCATGCATTAATTGAAGGAGGATGCATTGGCTGTTCAACATATCGGGAACCGCTACTCCCTCCCTCGTCTGCATTAAAGCCCTATCGGGAACTGCGCCGCCCACTGTCAAATCGAATGCTCCCTTCGTCTAGGTGAGTATTAACTCATCTTACAAAACCAAATAGTAAACACATAGGCGTGGTGCATTAACTCTCACGTTGTTTCTTATTTTTTGACATAAATAGATGAACCAACCAATAAGAGATGTGGGGCTTGTATGCTTTTAATTACTTGAGACTATCAAACATGACATGAAGTGGTCAGTTTGTTGCACAAGAACAAATACAACCCACGTCAACACACACGCATCTTATAGCATCACATCCAATGGCTATAAAAGATGAATGAGACCAAAGTATATCTCATCTAGATGAGTTCTAGCAAAACTGTATTAATAAAACTTAGTACTCCTGCGCCATGTATCATATATTAGTATCATGTAGTACTTTATTTATTGCCATGTATGACACATAGTACTCAACTCTCTCTCTCTCTTTCTTCATTTAATTCTATGACACCTCATCAAAATTGCTAAGGGTATTACCATTATAACCAGCCTTAGCAAATACTAAACATTAAGTTCTCTAACATTATATCCACCTTGGTCACCTAGACGGAGGGAGTATACTGGGTGGGCTTTTCCTGCGCAGTAGGCGGGGCAGTTCCGCCTAGTTGGTTTGACAGAGAAGCGAGAAGACGAGGGAGTAGGCTGCTGCAAACGTAGGGCTATGTGATTTGACATCGAGTTACCGCTGGACAGGTGGGGCCCCGTGATTTGACTTGCCATTATCATTTTAACTACGGCGCTACGACCAGCGTGAGTCTCCCGATTCCTGACCACCATGTAGTAGAGGCTGGTTCTTGCATCAGAGCCCACTTCTCCACTTTTTCCTTGCCTCTCTTTCCTCCACATATGCGAAAATGCCATGTAAAGCGCACTATTGTACTTACTTGCTCCTACAGGTGCTAAGCTTGCCACATAGGCATAAAGTCTAATGTGGCAAGTTAATCAAGAAGAGAGAGACTAGTTTGGTGACCCAAGGAAAAAACGGTGCTAAGCGCGTGTACCTAGGTGAAAAGACAATTTTGAGTCTATAGCTAATTAAATGAAGCAAACTTAGCAACAAAAAACTAATAAGCACACCATTTCACTAGTAGAAAATGGGTCAAACGTGAAGAACATTAGTGCCGGTTTGTATTAGAGCCGGCACAAATGTATACATTAGTGCCGGTTCCAACGGCTAACCGGGCCGCTCTCATTAGTACCGGTTCGTGGCTAACCTTTAGCACCGGTTCGTGCCACGAACCGGTACTAATGAGAGTGGTGGCAGGATGTTGTCAGTCTGGGCCCCCACCAGCAACTTTAGTAGCGGTTCGTGCCACGAACCGGTACTATAGGTCCTCCTGCATATAAACACCTCGTCCAGCTTGCTCTGTTCTTGCCCCTTTCCCCTCTCCTCTCCTCTCTGTTCTTCCTCTTCTCCCCTCGAGCTCATCACACATTTTGCCCAAAATTTGTCAAGATTTGAAGGCCCCCATCCATTCAAGTGATCACAAAGGTTAGCAACTTTGTCCTTTCATCTCTCATTGCTAGATTAGATCTTGCAATGCTTTATATAGTTATTAATTTGTGAGTTTAGTAATTTGGGAGGAAATATATATATGTGCTAGTATTTGATTTATATGCAATTTGAGGTCAAAAATAACACTTAGTTTGCATATGTAGGTGTGGTTTACTTAGTGCCTTCTAAATCTCCGTCGTAACCACCGTCGATCGCCCGCACCGTCCCGTCGCCGGCTCCACCTTGTGGTGAGCCTCTTGTTCATGAAATTTTATATAAAAATTGATGTTTGTGTGATTTGGATATATAGTTACTCGTATAATAATTATCTTACCCGTACGTTGTTTGTTTTACATAGTGCCATGGTTTTGATATCCGTCCCCGTCGGCCCTCGTCCTTGTTATGATTCGGATGTGGTATATTCTCTTTTAAAACTATTTGTTGCATTTCGTGTTTATGACAAATTATGCCCATCAAGTTGACATAGATATTTTTATGTAGGAGGTATGTGAACCAGAAATTCCAACCGACCCTATTGTCGAGAGGTTAAAGTTAGTTGAAAGAGAAAATGAGTACTTGAAAGAAAATTTAAAAGAATTGAGGGAGAGAAGATGGAATTGGAGTTGCATGTTGCCGATGTCGTCGATGATCACAAGATCAAGATGGAGAAAATGCGCTTGAAGATTAGAAAGATTCAAAAATATGCCATCGATAGTGAGGCTTGGTATCATTATGCTGTTGGATCAATTGTTACCTTAGTTGCAATCTTGATCGCATTTGTTGTTGCATTTAAATGCTTTAGCTAGAGAGTTATTTGTTTGTTGCATTTAAGTGTTGTATGAACTTTATGTATGAACTTGTATTAATTTGGTCTATTCGGTGTTGTGTAATGAATATGAGCCGGCAATGTATGTACGATAACCGATGCTCTCCCCAGTTCGTTGAGGGCGTGCATACTTTTCTTCTCGCGGCTGAGGGAAACAAGCGGGCGGATGGTTTTATGCCTTGTCCATGTGCTGGCTGTAAGAATGGTCGCAATTACTCTACGTCAAGAACCATTCACATCCACCTGTTTGAGTCCGGTTTCATGCCCCACTATAATGTTTGGACCAAGCACGGAGAAAGAGGGGTTATGATGGAAGACAATGAAGAAGAAGAGGACGACGACAGTTATCCTGGACATGGGTTCCCTGAATACGATGATACAACAATGGGGGAAGAAGCTGAGCCGGTAATGCGGGAAGAAGCTGAGCCGGCAATGCGGGAAGAAGCTGAAGAAGAGGCATCAGATGAGCCCGTTGATGATCTAGGTCAGGCCATTGCCGATGCAAAGAGAAACTGCGCAAGTGATTTGGAGAAGAAGAAGTTGCAGCGCATGTTAGAGGATCACAAAAAATTGTTGTACCCGAATTGCGTAGGTGACAAGAAAAAGTTGGGCACCACACTGGAATTGCTGCAATGGAAGGCAGAGAATGGTGTATTTGACAAGGGATTTGGAAAGTTGTTGGTAATGATAAAGGATATGCTTCCAAAGGACAACGAATTACCCGAGAGTACATACGAAGCAAAGAAGGTTGTCGGCCCTCTAGGGTTAGAGGTGCAGAAGATACATGCATGCCCTAATGATTGCATCCTCTACCGTGGTGAGTACGAGGATTTGAACGCTTGCCCGGTATGTGGTGCATTGTGCTATAAGATCAGCCGCGATGAGCCTGGTGATGTCGAGGGCGAGCGCCCCAGGAAGAAGATTCCTGCCAAGGTGATGTGGTATTCTCCTATAATACCACGGTTGAAATGTTTGTTCCAAAACAAAGAGCATGCCAAGGCGATGCGATGGCATAGAGAAGAACGTAAGAAAGACGGAAAGTTTAGAGTACCCGCTGACTGGTCGCAGTGGAGAAAAATCGAAAGAAAGTACGGGAAGGAGTTTGCAGATGACGCAAGGAGCATATGGTTTGGTCTAAGCGCAGATGGCATTAATCCTTTTGGGGAACAGAGCAGCAACCATAGCACCTGGCCTGTGACTTTATGTTTGTGTAACCTTCCTCCTTGGTTGTGCATGAAGCGGAAGTTCATTATGATGCCAGTGCTCATCCAAGGCCCTAAGCAACCCGGCAGCGACATTGATGTGTAGCTAAGGCCATTAGTTGAAGAACTCTTACAACTGTCGAATGGAACAAGTGTACGTGCGTGGGATGAGCACATGGGGGAAGAATTTGACCTAAAGGCGTTGTTGTTCGTGACCATCAATGATTGGCCTGCTCTCAGTAACCTTTCAGGATAGACAAACAAGGGATACCGCGGATGCACGCACTATTTGGATGATACCGACAGTATATATTTGAATAGTTGTAAGAAGAATGTGTACCTGGGACATCGTCGATTTCTTCTGAGCAGGCATCCCGTAAGAAAGAAAGGCAAGCATTTCAAAGGTGAGGCGGATCACCGGACGAAGCCTTGCCACCATACTGGTGCTGATGTACATGATATGGTCAAGGATTTGAAGGTGATATTTGGAAAGGGTCCTGGCGGACAACCTGTTCCGAAGGACACTGACGGACGCGCACCCATGTGGAAGAAGAAATCTATATTTTGGGACCTGCCATATTGGAAAGACCTAGAGGTCCGCTCCGCAATCGACGTGATGCACGTGACGAAGAATCTTTGCGTGACCCTGCTTGGCTTCTTGGACGTGTATGGGAAGACAAAAGATACACCTGAGGCACGGGAGGACCAGCAACGTATGCACGGAGAAGACGACATACATCAGGGTCATGCAAGCTACGCTCTTACCAAAGAAGAGAAGGAAATCTTCTTTGAATGCCTGCTCAGTGTTAAGGTACCTTCGGGCTTCTCGTCGAATATAAAGGGAATAATAAACATGGCAGAGAAAAAGTTCCAGAACCTAAAGTCTCATGACTGCCACGTGATTATGACGCAACTACTTCCGGTTGCATTGAGGGGGATTCTACCGGAAAACATTCGATTAGCCATTGTGAAGCTATGTGCATTTCTCAATGCAATCTCTCAGAAGGTAATCGATCCAGAAATCATACCAAGGTTACAGAATGATTTGGTGCAATATCTTGTCAGTTTCGAGTTGGTGTTCCCACCATCCTTCTTCAAAATCATGACGCACGTCCTAGTTCACCTATGCGAAGAGATTAACGTTTTGGGTCCTGTATTTCTACACAATATGTTCCCCTTTGAGAGGTTCATGGGAGTCTTAAAGAAATATGTTCATAACCGTGCTAGGCCAGAAGGAAGCATCTCCAAGGGCCATCAAAATGAGGAGGTCATTGAGTTTTGTATTGACTTTATTCCTGACCTTAAGCCGATTGGTGTTCCTGAATCGCGGCATAAGGGCAGACTGGATGGAAAAGGCACGCTAGGAGGGGAACAAATAATATGTATGGACGGACATTCTCTCACTGAAGCACACTACACAGTTCTACAGAATTCCACCTTGGTGGCTCCGTATATGGATGAACACAAGAATTTGGTACGCTCCAAACACCCGAAGCGGTCTGATGACTGGATTACACGTGAACAAACCAGGAGTTTCGCCAGCTGGTTGCAGACACGTACCATGCATGACACCTCTATTGAAGATGACTTGTACTTGCTGTCCCAGTTACCATCTTCAAATATAATGACTTTCAAAGGGTACGAGATAAATGGTAATACATTTTACACGATCGCCCAAGATAAGAAGAGCACCAACCAAAACAGTGGTGTCCGCTTTGATGTAGAAACCAAGACGGGAAAGGAAACATATTATGGTTATATACAGGACATATGGGAACTTGACTATCGACGTGGTTTAAAGGTCCCTTTGTTTCCGTGCAAATGGGTCAATATGACACGAGGCGGGGTAACGGAAGACCCGCAATACGGAATGACAACAGTGGATCTCAACAATCTTGCGTATGCAGACGAACCATTCGTCCTAGCCAATGATGTGGCATAGGTTTTCTATGTGAAGGACATGTCTACCAAGCGAAGAAAAAGAAAATATAAGGAAGCGAATGCATCGTACGATGAGCCAAAGCGGCAAACAGTTCTTTCTGGGAAGAGAAACATCGTGGGAGTGGATGACAAGACAGACAAGTCAGAAGATTATGAAAAGTTTGATGAAATTGCTCCATTCACAGTGAATATTGACCCGAGCATCCCGTTAAATGATGAAGATTTTCCATGGTTACGGCGCAAAGGGACACACGCGAAGAAAAAGTTTCACACCCAAAGATCTGGGATGTTATCGGGTTCACAATCATCACTTTCTTCTGTGTTTCACACCCAGGAGGGAATGTCTGTAATAGTTAGGGTAGTTATGTGTTTTGGCATTTGAAACGCGAAGAAATTTTATGTGCAAACAAATTCTTTTCATGCATTTACTAATTTTTTCCAGCTAAATGACCCTGAAATTGAAAAGCATTTCAAATGAACTCAGAAAAGGTTGAAAGTTGGCATGGTATCATAATTTCATACAAATAGCATGTGCAAGAAAGTAGAGAGGGTTACGGCAAAAACTGGATGCACTTCGTGTACAAAATGGACAATCTCTTTCGAAGTATCAGGGTTTCCGACGAAAACTGAATTGTTACAAAGGCATTTCATTTTTTAAATAACCTAAGCATTACTAAATTGAATATAATGATAAAACACACTAATATTAAACATAAGAAAAAAGAATCACTGAAAAAACTTTTTTCAAAGTTAAGTTATTCACAAACTAGTGATTCACACTAATTTCAAATAATTCAAAATTTAAACTATTCAAATTTGAAAACTACGGGCACTAACAGAAAGTTTGTAATTTTTTGTACCTAAAGCAAAAATATTCACAAAGAAACTCTAAATACACAAAAAAACAACACAAAAAAAAGCAAAAAAATGAAAAAAATAACGCAGAAAAGAAAAAAAATTATAAAAAAATGTTGTGGCGCTGCCCGGTGGGCCTGCCAGACCTAGGGTGTGCAAATGCAAGCCCAGAAGGGCCAGCAGGCTCACAGGGCAGCGCGCCCTAGTTAGGCCCAGAAGCCTGCTATATAGAGGAGTTCTAAAGGGCAGCCGCGGCTGGGTTTATAAACCAGTGCGGCTGCCCTTCGCTCGGCGAGGTGGGGCTAAACTTGCCGCACCGCACCTGCGCCAGCGCACCCCCTTTAGTACCGGGTTGTGGCACAAACCGGTACTAAAGGGGGGGCCTTTAGTACCGGTTTGTGCCACCACCCGGTACTAAAGGGGGTCGCTTCCCGCCGCTTGGCCTGGCCAAAATAGGCCTTTAGTACCGGTTGGTGGCTCCAACCGGTACTAAAGGTGCCCTCTATATATACAACATGTCCGAAAATTCGTTCTCCCTCTCTGTTTGTTCCTCTATTTCCGTC
>NC_057810.1:450174373-450179661 GCF_018294505.1 Triticum aestivum | reverse complement strand
ACCCATCTCCCTCGCCCCCAGCGGCCACCATGGGCGCCGCCCCTCCCCGAGCCCATACACACACACACAAGCATGCATGATGAACACACACACACACACACGTACATATGTATGAATCAATGCATGTATATATTAGTATATACGTATTTTGTATGTTTAATTAGTTTAGATTATTTAGATTATTATTTTTTTCACTATTATATATGTATGAATGCATGTTAGATGGATATAATTAGTGTTTAATTAGTATGGAAATTTTTTATATAATGTTGTTTTTCAGTTTTTTAATGGATGTATAGAAGTTGTGTTTTCTGTTTTTAGTGTTAGATGCTTAATTAGTATGAAATAGTATATAGATTTTTGACATATGCAATGATAGCATAATTAGTGTTATATAGAAATGTTAGAAATTTTAGTTATCAAAATCCAATCATTAAAAAAATGTTACTTTTTGCAGGCATATAGCTAGTATTTGTTCTCGACGATGCCCGGCCCGCATCCTCGCCGTCGTCCCGTCCGCGACGGCGTCCAGCCGACCCATGTCCGGGACTGGGATCCGCCGGGCTGACATTGGGAGGTGCTGCCTGGAGGGGCGCGCCGCTTGATGAGGAACCCGGCCCCGGGTCCCGTTGTCGACCCTGATCTCGTTTGTTGGCGTTCGCGTGGGCCAGTTTTGGTGCGGAGGGACCCGGCCCCACCGGAGGTGGTACGTCGCCGTGTCAGGGAGGAGGACGAGCACGTCCATTGCTACATGGTTGTGTTAGAGGGCAGCAGGTTCTCCAATACCTGGCAGTTTCTTCGGGGATCTCACTTCAGCTATGATCCTGTGAGGGTTCCTTCTCTCGGGGTGTCCACCGCCCGCGCCGCAGGAACCGCGAGTGTCCTAGATTCTTCTGTAGTATTCGATCTTTATTAGCTACCTAGCCAGTGATGTACTATTCAATATTATATATTATTCGAGACGATGTATTTGAGATTATATCTATTATTCTAGACGATGTATTCGAGATTATATCTATTATTCGAGACGATGTAATTTGAATACTAAATTGTTTTATATTTCTTTTGGATTAGTTAAATAAAAGCTATGGCAGACAATACCGACAGAGAGGGAGAACAGACCATGTTCGATATGATACGCGGGCCAGATGATGATCAGAATGAAGAAGATTATGACGGCTCCGAATTTCTAAACAACACCGGAGAGGGTGATATGATATTCGATCGCGACGACCGAATTGATGAAGTCATGAACTAAGATTATGACGATGACGAAGAACATGTTGATCCTGAAACAACAAAGACCGGCGAGGTATATATATTTATATAAGCAGGCACCTGGTGATCATCACATGTTTTAAATGACTTGAAGATATATTAACGAATCGATCTTTGTTCTTTCAGCCATCCGGATCGAGCAAATCTTCAGGCAAAATGACGAAACGAGGCCCGAACAAAAAGTTGAAGCAGGGCGTAAAGTACAATATCGAGGCATGCAACCCTACTGGCGAACCATTAGCGCCTAAGAATATTGCAGACAAGTTCGTTCGTCAGTGCGGAGTTCTTGTGAAGGACCAACTCCCGATCAAACTTCAAGAATGGAGAGAGCCAGCAAAGCCACGTCCAGATGTTACTTTTGTCGACAAGAATCAAAAAGATCTGCTTTGGGATACTCTCATGGAACATTTCACCCTACCAGATCATTTCACAAAAGAAGATCTGCAGAAAGTCAAGGACGCTGCTCTTAGTAAGATGGCGGTTGCATTCAAGAACCACAAGAATCGTGAATGGAACAAGTACGTCAAGGGAGGAAGGAAGACTCCAGTATTCAAGGGAACACTAGAGAACCAACATGCTCATTGGGACGATTTCGTGAAATTCAAGGATTTGGAATTAGCTAAGGAACGGTCGAGAATAAACAAGAAGAATGCCGAAAAAAGGATAAGTTCCATAAGCTGGGGCCAGGTGGCTATGCGGTGGCAATGCCTAAGTGGGATAAGTCTGAGAAAGAGATGGAGGATGCAGGTGTCATTCCGGTTACTAAGAGCTGGCCCCCAGGGTCAGGACTTGGTTCTATGCGCATGGGGGGGGGAGTTGGACCGGGAGACAGGCAATGTTTAGATGAGGGCAAGTCTGAAGGGAGCCGACGATGCGATACTTGTTGCAATAGAAGAGGCATGATCGGGGGTGTTCCAGCCCAACAGAGAGAACTACGAGCTTACGTGTGCCCTGGGAAATCCTGAACAC
Source organism: Triticum aestivum (assembly GCF_018294505.1). NCBI lineage: Eukaryota > Viridiplantae > Streptophyta > Magnoliopsida > Poales > Poaceae > Triticum > Triticum aestivum. The sequence goes on along the minus strand of NC_057810.1, from coordinate 450,177,414 downwards.
CCGGGAAGAACACGAGGCAAGGGTGCTATTCCGTGGTATGAGGGGTTTTCAGAATGGAACATCGACTACAGAACCCGTGCGAGAAAGAAGATTGCGGAGGAGAAGAAGAGGAAGATGGAGGAGGAGCAGAGGAAGCGGGACTATGAATGCCTTCAAGGCCTAGAAGCAAGTCAAGCGGAATTGGCAGTCAAATTCCAGCGGCAGCAGGAGCAGATCGACTCACTTACCCAGTATTGGATAGCACCAGCCCATCCATGCCGAGAAGCAGCGTGGGTTCCGTCCCGGACGACGCAATGCTGGGTAGATACCCCGTGGATGACATCACAGAAAACACTAACTGTGAGCTACACGTCAAAATGAAGAACATATCCATGAAGATGGCGGATGGCTTTGCTTTTACAAATCCCCCCGAGGCAACCTTCCATTGCAACCCGATTCCAGCGGGCTATGCTCGTGTCTTGGTTGATGAGGTGGTGGACCCACCATATTCGGAGCTACAGCTTGACATTCCTGGAGGTGACGGCGAGCGCTTTCTCGGAGAGGCCAAACATCGTATCATCCTATGGAAAAAGGATTGCATCATCTTTCGAAGGCCACCGACACTGCGTCAGACGACTCCTCGTCGAAGTCCGCCACCGAGTCAGCAGACTCCCGCTCCTGCAAGTCCACCAAGTCCGGCAAAGTGTCAGGCCACTCCTCCTCCTCCAAGTCCGGCAAAGTGTCAGGCCACTCCTCCTCCTCCAAGTCTGCCACAGCGTCAGACGTCCACTCCTCCTCCAAGTCCGGAACAACCTTAGGCCACTCCTCCTCGTCCAACTCAGCCCCGTCAGCCGTCTCCGCCACCTCAGCAATCGCAGAAGAGACACCCCGCAGCTATGGTGCGTAGCGGTATGAGTCGAGGTAGTACAGGAAGTACAGGCGGAGGCAAGCGATATAAATATGGTCCAAGCCTCACGCCTCTTCCGCAGAGGTCTTATGACAGGTCCGAGGAGGAAATCGCAGCCATATCGAAGGCCGAGGTGGAAGCCCATTTTGCACCGAAACCGCCACCGCCGCCAAGGGAGAAAGTGCCTGAGGAAACGATTGACCACTTCATTCGTATGGCTCAACCACCAGCTCCCAAGCCTGTTGACACAGACTATGAGCGCCACATCGGGAAGTTAAATTGAGCATGTCTACAAAGGGAGGCGAGCACGTCTACATTGGGATCGAGCAAACAAGAAGCAGCTGTCAAAAAATGCGGGAAAACCATTCCCTAGCTGGGAGAACAGGCGGCGCAATTGATCCCCTCGCTTGTTGTGCCAACAACATGTGACAGTACGCGCGCCGAATATTATTGTGGGCAAACAGTGCACGTTCCCGAGGTGGGCAATGTGGTAATAACGGAGGAGCATATAATGCAGGCTGAAGTTCTCAACATCATTGTTGGACAACTCCTCGAGATCGAGCCCATGCCGTTGCTTAGAGAGGATGAAATAAAACGGAAATATGTCCGGGGCCAACCTTTGGTCGAGCCAGACAAGGTCAAGAACCTCCCAACGAGAATGTATGAATTGCATCAATGGTACATGAACATTACCAAGATTTCAGATTGATTGTCCCTCATGGTGAATGTCAAGGAGGAGCATTACTTCCATGAGAAAGCTGTGTCCATTGAGTATACTGAACTGTTTCAGTTATACAATCAAGACGCACTCGACAAATCTATCATCAGTTGCTATTGTTTGTAAGTGATTTCTTTCTGTAATTTAAGTCTCAAGCTAGCTGTAATGATCCTTTTGATCAATCATTACCTGTAATTGTCCTCACTATATTATTTTCTGTGGTATTATGCAGCATGAAGATGTATGAACTGAGAAAAGGTGGACGCTTTGGCATTGGGTTCATTGACCCAAACACTGTTAATGAATACACATGGCTAATAAATCCATGTCAGCAAAAGAACGTAGTGGACAACATGCTAGAGTTCTTGAAGCGCCTCAAATACAATGAAGATATACTACTTCCTTACAACTTCCAGTTGGTCACACTGTCTTGTACTACAAATTCTCTGTTTTTGCCTACTAGCTAGCTACATGTTTTTGCTTACATATGCCCGCTTAATTAAGACATGCAAACGTGTGTGCATGCAGATTTCACTGGGTCTTGTGTATCATTAAAGTTGACGCCGGAACAGTTGAAGTACTGGACTCACTACTCCAGAAAAAACTGACTATAACATCTTGTTTGGGATAGTCAACAGGCAATTTCAATCATTATTAACTATATATCTCGGCCTATTTAGTTCGTCATTTCATGATATGAACTATTTAATAACCCCTTTATTCATTTTCTTTGTCGGCGAACAGGGCTTGGGCACGGTTCATCAGCGTCAGGGAAGGCGAATGGAAAAAAAAGCTTAAACGGTTTCGACCCATGGTAAGTAATTAAGTAGTACTAGCTAGCTAGCTAGCTGCCATCTCTTTAATTATCATGCTTGATTAATTATTATCTAATCAAATTCCATTCTCGTAAAGGCCCTCAAGCAGGCGCAGGGGACTGATCTGTGTGCATTCTGCGTTTGCGAGAACATTCGCATGATGGCGTCCGAAAGGAGCAGATCTCAAAGACAGGAATGGGTACGCTTGTCAGAACACTATTCACAATTTTTACACCATTATCGATATCTAGTCACATAACTAATACACATGCATATTGATCTCCTTCTTAACAGTTCAAAGAGGTGCGGGAGAAGCTCCTAGAAACGGAGCGCGTAGAAGCACTTCAAGAGGAAATAGCAGAATTTTTGCTCGACCAGGTCATAAATCCGAAGGGAGAATTTTATTACCCGCTACCGCCCCCATGAAAACCACTTCCAATTGTCATCGTGCTCCTAAGGCACCAATTAGGCTAATGCCACTGGCTCCGAAGGCAACATGCATATGTAGGAGAAATTGTATATAGCTATACATGTGTGTATGTGTGAATTAATTAATATGGTGGTTTGTGAGACATTGATGATATATATATATGCATGATTGGTTCTACTAGAAATTCTATAT
>NC_057810.1:450158018-450174006 GCF_018294505.1 Triticum aestivum | reverse complement strand
GCATAACGTGTACAATGTGTAGTATCGTAAAATACCAGCAAATGAAAAAGAATTAAAATGGAAACACAAAATTAAATGAAAAAGAAATCATAAAACTAAAACCCCCCCAAACCTTATAGTACCGGTTGGTCTTACCAACCGGTACTAAAGGGCTCCAGGCCCCCGGAGCTGGCTCGTGCAACATGGTTGCCCTTTAGCACCGGTTCGTGCTGAACCGGTACTAATGGGGGGGGGCCTTTAGTGACCACAATTTAGTGCCGGTTATGGAACCGACACTAAAGGGCCTTACGAACCGGTGCTATTGCCCGGTGCTATTGCCGACAATAAATACTAGTACTCCCTGTGTCCTATAATATAAGAACATTTTTGGCACTACACTAGTGTCAAAAACGTTCTTAAATTATGGGACGGAGGGAGTACAAAGAAAGAGATATAAAGGAGTAAAAAAAGAAATACACTTATAGCCAACCTTATAGCTAACCTTGTTGTTGTATGAGTGACTAAGTGATGACTATGTATGACATGCCAACATCAGATAGCCTAACGCACCGTGTTAAATCTCCAAGGGTGCGACCGCGCGAGCGATGCGACGGTCGTGGTAGGCGCGACCATGATACGGGCTGCTGTCAGCCCTTGGATCTGAGATCAAACGGTCGAATGCTAAGTTGCTGAAAATTGGCAGAATAACCCTCCAGGATAGGATATTTACCCATAGGTCTAGAATCACGCCATGCAACCATTCGATCTCAGATCCAAGGGCTCTCGGAAGCCCGTATCATGGGAGAATGGAAAGCCACTACCTTGCCGTTCGCACGCTGGTAGTTCTCTCCTACTCGTCCCCGCACGTCCTTTAATACTACGGAGGTTTGCACTTAGTCGTCCCGTCCAGTCACATTACGGCAGTTCCACTAATCCTAACCCTCCTCCCAAATCCATGGCGTCCCAAATCTCCACGATCGGCGGCGAGTACAAGGTTAGAACCATCACCAGCGATGAGCTCGAAGTCATCTACACCCGTTCTTCCGCGACGGTGAAAGGATGCCTTTCTCGCTTCAGACACATGTTCGAAGACTCAGATGATGAGTGGGTCGCTGGGCTAGATCTTGAGTACACCACAGTCCTGGGACGAGAGAAGGATTTAAAGGACGAAGAGAGGAAGAAGCCCGCCGTGGTCCTAGATTTTAAGGACTTCCTCGACAGCAACCTAGTCAAATTCGTTACTGTAGACTTTGGTAACGACAAAGAAGTCCTAGGTCGGATAGACCTCGTTGTAGGCAACACCTTCGACCTCCAGAAGAATCGGCTGGTGTCCTCTCGTCAGCCTTCACTGCTGACCCTGGCAGGAGCCATGGTTCATCCTTCGTACCGTAACTAGAGAAACCTCCACGTTTCATCATTATGCATGGCAGAGGTATGTACTAGATATAGACCACATCTGTCGGAATAAATGACCACGGGTAGCCTAGCCGGCTCCCCCTGGCTCTTCGAAAAATAATAGGCCGATCGAGCCTACAAGCACCCAAGACACGGGGCCGCCTTCCCCCGGCCGGCTATCCCACAAGGCGACTACCGGAAGGCGGACCAGCCCTAAAACTCTCATAAAGAAAGCCGCAAGAGGGCCGACTCCAAAAAGCCGGCCACGAGATGACCGACTCCAAGAAGCCAGCCCCCGACAGGCGGCCAAGATCGTGCCCTCAGAGTCTGCACCCACATAACGGAGATGGGACGGGGCGTGGCAACGGTGAAGACTGCCACCCCCGAATCCCGGAGCACGCATGGCCATAGTACGCCGTATGGAGCAGCCACGACCCGTCCGGCGGGGCACTGTTGCCATGCTGACCATGACGCCACCCACGATAGGCTGTCAGTACGGCCCGCAGGCGACGGGCCCCTTCGGCCATGCTTCCCCTAGTCGGCCAGGGACGCAGCCGGCTCCCACCAGCTGGCTCGCTCCCTCCCTCGAAGTATGCACACCATTAAGGAGACAAGACGAGGTAAGGCTACTGTCGGTGTCAAAACCGGCGGATCTCGGGTAGGGGGTCCCGAAATGTGCGTCTAGGCGGATGGTAACAGGAGACATGGGACACGATGTTTTTACCCAGGTTCAGGCCCTCTCGATAGAGGTAAAACCCTACTCCTGCTTGATTGATATTGATGATATGGGTAGTACAAGAGTAGATCTACCACGAGATCAAGGAGGCTAAACCCTAGAAGCTAGCCTATGGTATGATTGTTGTAATGGTTTGTTCGTCCTACGGACTAAAACCCTCCGGTTTATATAGACACCGGAGAGGGCTAGGGTTACACAGAGTCGGTTACAATGGTAGGAGATCTACATATCCGTATTGCCAAGCTTGCCTTCCACGCCAAGGAAAGTCCCATCCGGACACGGGACGAAGTCTTCAATCTTGTACCTTCATAGTCTTGGAGTCTGGCCGATGATGATAGTCCGGCTATCCGGACACCCCCTAGTCCAGGACTCCCTCAGTAGCCCCTGAACCAGGCTTCAATGACGACGAGTCCGGCGCGCATATTGTCTTCGGCATTGCAAGGCGGGTTCTTCCTCCGAATAATTCATAGAAGATTGTGAACACCAGGATAGTGTCCGGCTTTGTAAAATAAATTCCACATACCACCGTAGAGAGAATAATATGTACACAAGTTCAATCTGCTGACGTACTTTGTGGCGTGACGTCACACCACTACCAAGCCTTTACTTGAATCGTTTTTATTATACCACCTCAGTGCGTTTAGCGAAGCGGTTTCCTTGGCACGTCTTGTCGAAGCAGAGATCGTGTTCCCATTATTCCGGGACTCCCATCAATACGGGCGTCGGTAACCCAACCGTGCCCGTTGCCCCACCTCCTCTATCGAAGGTGAGTCCCAAACGTTCACGGGGACGACTCTTGGTATTCTCCCTCTTTATAATGAGACCAAGGCTCGATTCTTTTCTTCAATCCTCGATCGAAACTGCCCCTCGCCCTGAAACCCAGAGCCCCGGATTCGAGCGCCTCGGACCTTCAACAATGTCCGGCTCCGACCTACAGGGCCGGTGGATGCCCTCCTCCGTCACGGAAGAGGACGTGCTAAAGCTGAGAGAAGCCAGGTACCTGACCTACGAGATTTCGCATAGGTTGCCTGCCAAAGGGCAAGTCATTCCTACTCCCGAGCCCGGTGAGAGCGTCATGTTTGTGTCCCACCTCCGTCGGGGTTTATGCTTCCCGATGGATCCTTTTGTGAGAGGGCTCATGTTTTACTATGGGTTGGAATTCCACGACTTGGCTCCGGAGTCCATCCTCCACATCTCATCATTCATTGTCGTCTGCGAAGCCTTCCTCACTTCGGTTTGTGGCTCAAAACCTTCAACGTGGAGCCAAAGATGATCGAGGGGCGTCAAGCAGAGTGCGGTGGGGCAGTTGTAAGCAAGAGGGCCGATGCTCCATGGCCCGAGGGCTCTTTCCAGGAGGAGCTCGGCTTGTGGCAACAGGAGTGGTTTTATATTACCGCTCCCAGGGGCAGCAGGCAGAAGCCGCCGCCCATATTCCGCTCGGGCCCTCCACGACGGCTGATGTCATGGGTCTACCAAGGGGTCAACTGGGGGCCGTCAAAGGACGTACCCCTATTGCAGGGCCGGATTTTAGACCTCCAAGAGAGGGAGATCAATTTGGTCGTGGTGATGCAGGTTATGCTGATTCAGCATCTTCTGCCCTGCAAACGTCGCCCCCTCCGCCTATGGGAATTCAATCCAGAGGGGCCACGACCTCTCCAACACTTCATGGGTGCGACGCCCGTGGAAATGTACAAATTCTTCTTCGGATCACAAGAAGTGTGTCCGGAATTGACCGAGGATGCCGGCCTAAGCTGCAATCGCCCGAATGCTCAAGTGAGTAGCCCTGTGTCCGGACATACTGTTTGTTTGCATATTCTTGGATTTGCCTTTTAACCAACCATCCTTTGAACAGGAGTGGGTAGCGCAAGCCAAACTGATACGGTGTCCGGCCCCCCTCCCAGAGACCACGCCGGATCCGGTGTTGGTCAAGATGCTGGAGGTTGCGCCTCTAGAGGAGAGCGAAGGGGAAAATAGAGAAACTACCGCCTCTACTAAGGAGGCTTTGGAGAAAGGGGGGATCGAGAATCCCTCCTTCCAGGGGGAGAAGAGGACCGCCTCCGGAGACCCGGAGGCCAAGGCCTCAAAGCGGGGGAAGAGATATTCACCAGAGGGTCCTGTGCCTGAGGAAGCCCCAGCCGCACTATCTCCCCTAAGGAATCAGCCCTCCAGCGTGCCGTAAGTAGAAAAAGGGGAGTTTTGTAATAAGGGACATCCCTATTTTTGCTTCTGAGGATAACCGAAGTTTTTACCTTGTAGTTCGGATCTCCGTCCTTCTCAGCTGAGCTCGTCTTCGGGGGACCTTCGTCCAGAGATGATGGAGAGCGAGACGCCTCCATCTGCCACACTGCCAGGTGGGGTGGACGACCCTGAGGTGTCGTCATGGAGGGTATCTCCGAGTCCGGCGGGGCCGGAGAGTTCGGCACCAACTGGTGTGCGGCTGGGGGAGCTGAAGGATCTGCTTGAGAGGGCGTCTATCTCAGAAGATCACCGTACATTGATGAGTACGGTGATTGAAAGAATTTCATTCACCGAGGGCGGGTTGTATGATGCCGTCAGAAGTTTGCTGGCGGGGTTTGAGGTACATAAAAATGACATACCTTTTGATAGTTTTACACATAAAGTGTGCCCTGTATAGATAGTAGCCCCTGAGACTCAGTATGTTGTCGAAAGCGGCAGCGTGCCGAGGATCATAATCTCAGGTATTAATTCTCGCCTTTCCTATGCAGGTGGCGGATAGTCCGGTCGCCAGCCAGACTGATGGAGTTGCTGAACTAAAGCGGCAACTTGACGTTGCGGATGCGGACATCCCGCTGGTTAATAAACGACTTGACGAGTCACAAGGTAGGTTGTTTCTCCGTGGTCACCTAGTAAGGGAGCTGATGCTCACTCCTTACAACATGTATGCTTAATGCAGATGGTGCCGCTGTTGTGGAGGACCTTCGAGCAGAGCTTGCTCGAGCCAAGGAGCAGCCCAGAAGGAGTGATGCGGCTGCCTCGAAGGCGGCCGAAGAGCTACAAGCCGAAAGGGCTGCTCACTGCCGAAGCAGGGAGGAGATGGCCAAAATGGCCGTGAAGCTAAAAGATGTTACCGACCGCTATGAGGTTCTTGAAAAAGAACGCCGAGCGGAACAAGAAGACCTGAAGAAGGCCAGCGCCAAAGCCAAGGATGCCCGTTCTGCAATGAGGGCTATAAAGGAGGAGCTGCATCAGGCCGGAGACGTTGCGGCTGGCAAGCCCTTTCTGCTGCGCAGGAAGTTCACAGATCCGAAGTATGCTCAGCTTGGCCAGCTGTGGGGTCCGGAGGATCCTTATACGAATTTAGTGGCGAGTGCGGCAGATGCTGTTGTGCACTTCCGAAGTCAAAAGGATCACGAGACGGAAGAGCTTTTTTGGTCTCAATTCCACAGTCCGGAGCGTTCACTTCCGCTGACCGATCGGTTGGCTGAGTGGGCTGAGCTGAATAGATTGTCCGGACTTGCCATGACGGATGTAGTGGCTCATTAGCCGAAGAGTTATTTTGCCTTATTGCAGCAATTCCTTGGGGTGGTGCCGCATATCAAGGCGATGAAGCGGTCGGCCTGCATACAGGGTGCACGGATGGCCCTCGCCCGTGTGAAGACATACTGGACGGAGATGGATGCCACCGATGTTGCAACCCAGGGTTCGGACTAGAGCCGGTTACCCGTCGAGCACTATTTTGGGGAAGTTCTGCGGGCTGCTCGTGTAATAGAGTCGCAGTGCTAAAAAATGTCATGTTCAAATGATCTTTATGATATGTAAAACGATATTCATAATATAAGTGCTTTTTATACTTGTGCATTCAAGTATTGAAATATCTCCTGTGCGGCCGTTAATGTATACTTGTGTATAACCTGAAAGATGGCAGTCTTTGGCTTCAGCCCCCACGCACATGGTGCGGGGGTGTTTGCAAAATAGCGCATTTTCACACTTAATCCAACGTCTTGGTCCTATGAAGGAGGTGGTAGCGTAGCAAACGAGGCAACCGGACTATGATGCTTTATCACTTTCCCTTAGCCATAGGAGTTCGAAGGTGGGGCTATGATATAGCCCCTAGGGGCACCGCGCTCTCCGAATTCGGGGCGCGTATGTGCCTGACCGGGAAACGGTCCTTCGTCAAAGCGTAGGAATTCTAAACATTCCGGTAGTCGATCGAGTGGTTGACCAGTCTCTCGCTATATCATGACAGTCAGTTTTCGGCTTTCTCTACCGAGGTGCTCGCCCGGCCAAACCGGGGCACAATCGCAGTAGTTCTCCTGGTGCCACATTAGCCGATGATACGGAATGTAAGGCAGCAAAACACAGGAGCCGGGCAAACCCAACATTTGACCAAAGACATGATTCGGAGCTGATGGATATAAGGCCTAACTCGATACGCCGAACACTCCCTAAGGTATTCGATCTTTATGATAACGGGCAGAATAATGCCCTAAGCCCCTAGTGTCCAGGTACAGGCGAAAATTTCTGACGCGGCCGATGCCAAAACGCCAGCCTCCTCATCGGTTATGGTGAAAAACCGGGGGATGTGAATCAACAAGAGACAGTAAGAAAGGTTTACGCAGGGTCTTAATCTGAAAAGAATCCTTGCCACGGGTCCCTGCTGCCCGTCTGCGCCTGTGTCTCCGTTGTGCCGTATCCTGGACGGGTGTACACGCTGTTCATCTGTAAAAGAGAGGAAGTTAGCTTGAAAAGAAATCGTGCAAAAAATGTATTGAAAACAAAGTATGAATGAATGAATAAAGTTGAGCTTTTATTGGCTCTTTATTGTTCATACGCACAGCCCCTTGTGGAGGGGTATGCGGCTAGGGAGCCCCTAGATTATTTATGTCGGACTCGCCTAGCCGTGTCCGGGGTCTTGAACAACCTTTTCATGAGATGATGCCCCGTGGACCGGGCATTTTAAGTGTAAGAGACGCGTAGTGCAGTATTGCATTAAAGCGGGCGAAAGCTTCACGTCCCAATAGTGCTTGATGGCTACTTTTTAATGGGGCGACATGGAAGATTAGCTTTTCGCGATGGAAGTTGTCGGGTGATCTGAACACAACTTCTAGTAGTAAGGAGCCCGTGCACTTGGCGTAAGGGGCTGGCGTCACTCCTTTGAAGGAAGTGCGGCTATGGCGAATTTTAGTGTGTCCGGATATAGCAGGTTTAAATCGCTACCGCCATCCATTAGGACTTGTGTAAATTGTAGTCCGTCGATTATAGGATCCAATATCAGAGCAGTCCATCTTGCATTTCGAATACTTCTAGAATAATCCAGGTGGTCAAAAGTAATTGGTTTTGACATCCAATCTCGGGATTCCGCTGGGGTGGACCATGTGACGCGTACTTTAGCGGGTGCCGCACTTTTTTTCCGTGTTGTCACATGGAGTGAGTTTACTGTTTTGACTTCTTGCGGTAAAGTCTTTTGTCTTCCGTTGCTCTGCTGGTGGGGTTAGTCATCGTCCTCGCTTGGTGTGTCGAGCCCCTTGTGTTCGGCGTTGAGTTGGCCGGACTGCTTGAAGACCCAACAATTTTGGTGGGTGTGGTTTGTAGGCTTCCCGGGGGTACTGTGGATTTGACATATCCGATCCAAAATTTTGTTGAGGTTGGATAGCTCGTCACTGTTGTCATTAAGAGGCAGTGTTTTGTTGTTCGGTCGCGAGCTTTTGAATCCGGCGTTCACCGCTGTGTTCTTTGGGCCATTTTCTTTGTTTCGGCACTGATCCTTTCTGCGCCGTGATTTTCCATTTCCATCTCTGATCTCGGATGTACTCGGGTCGCTGGTGCTGCATCTTGCCAGCCAGCTATCTTCCCCCACGCAAAAGCGGGTCATGAGGCTCGTTAGCGCGGCCATTGTTCTTGGCTTTTCCTGGCCGAGGTGTCTGGCGAGCCATTCATCTCGGACGTTATGTTTAAAAGCTGCTAGGGCTTCGGCGTCTGGACCGTCGACTATTTGGTTCTTTTTGGTGAGGAACCTGTTCCAGAATTTGCACGCTGACTCTCCGGGCTGTTGAGTTATGTGGCTTAGATCGTTTGCAACCGGAGGGCGGACATAAGTCCCCTGGAAATTTGCTCTAAACGCGTCCTCGAGCTCTTCCCAACTTCCAATGGTATTTTCTGGGAGGCTTTTGAGCCAATGCCGAGCTGGCCCTTTGAGCTTGAGGGGTAGATATTTTATGGCGTGGAGATCGTCTCCTCTAGCCATGTGTATGTGTAGGATGTAATCCTCAATCCAGACTCCGGGGTCTGTTGTTCCGTCGTATGCCTCTATGTTTACGGGCTTGAATCCCGCTGGAAATTCATGATCCAGCATCTCATCGGTGAAACATAGTGGGTGTGTGGTGCCCCTATATTTAGGTGTGCCGTTATCTTCGAACACTCGGCGTGTTGTGTTGCTTCCTGGGGCCCTCTTCTTTGGCCCATAAATGGACCTGATCGGGCCATCCTTTTTGCCAGGATCTTTACGTGTGTCATGTGCCGGCTTGTGTGCGGCGCCGCTTGCCACTCTTGGCCTGTCGTCTGGTCATCTATCCGGCCAGGCAGCCTCTTTGCTCTTTGATTGTGGGGGCTCTACGGCCTCCTCGTCGAATTCGGGCAGCAGCTTGCACTTCGGGTAGCTCTTTGCTTGGTGGCTATTGCCGTATTTGTCCGCGGTCTTGAGTACTTTGCTCCACCTCATTCTGAGTATGTATTCCGCTGTTTTGAGCTTCCGTTTCTGCTTCTTCAAGCTTCTTGAAGTGACGACAAGCCTTTTGTGAAGGTTCTTATGCTCCGGTGGTGTGTCCAGCGTAAGATCGTCTGGACTGTTGTTTTCGCCGAGGATGGGTTGGTTGTCCGATTCATCCTGTTCGGATGGTTGCTTGGTTGCATGTTTGTCGTCCACTGGTTTGCCCTGCTCTACGGCTGGGTCATTATGGGTGATGTTGTTGTCGAGGCGGGACTTCGGGTGCCGCTTGCGTGGCCGTTTTGGTTGTTTTTCGGGGGGATTATCCTTCACCGCGTCCCATTGTTCCTCGTCATCGCTTCCTTTTGGTGTGTCCACCATGTATATGTCATGAGTTGACATGGTCTTCCAGTGCCCCGTAGGCACTGGTTCTTGGTCGTCTCCGGCATCGTCGTACATGCCATCAATGTCTTCGGAGTCGTAGTCTAGCATGTTGGTTAGATCGTCGACAGTGGCTACAAAGTGGGTGGTGGGTGGGCTTTGAATTTCTTCGTCGTCCGCATCCCAACCGTCCTGACCGCAGTTCGACCAGGGCTCTCTTGACAACGAGAGATACTTTAGCGAATTCAGAATATCGCCAAAAGGCGAGTGCTGAAAGATGTCCGCGGTGCTGAACTCCATGATCGGCGCCCAATCGGATTCGATTGGTAGGGGTGCAGGAGGTTCGGAATCCGGCGAGGAGTCCGGCACCTCGGAGTTATGGGCTTTACAAGGGACAAGGTCAGTATTCGGCTCCATCGCCGTAAAGGTTGCAGCCCCCGAGGCGGTGTCTAGCCATCCGTCCTTGATCTGCGCGGTCGGATCCGAATTAAGGGTCGGAGCGGACTCATGTGCGGCCTCCAGGGCACTGTCCGGCAGCAGAGCTAAATCATGCCCATTATGACAGCGCGGCGCGCCTGGCTGTGGCTCGAATCCGTCGAACATCAAGTCTCTGCGGATGTCAGCCGTGAAGTTTAGGCTTCCAAATCTGACCTGATGGCCAGAGGCGTAGCTTTCGATCTGCTCCAAATGGCCAAGCGAATTGGCCCGCAGTGCAAAGCCGCCGAACACGAAGATCTGCCGGGGAGAAAAGTCTCACCCTGGACTGCGTTGTTGTTGATGATTGAAGGAGCCATCAAGCCTATCGGTGACAACACAGAGGAACTCTCAATGAAAGCACCAATGTCGGTGTCAAAACCGTCGGATCTCGGGTAGGGGGTCCCGAACTGTGCGTCTAGGCGGATGGTAACAGGAGACAAGGGACACGATGTTTTTACCCAGGTTCGGGCCCTCTCGATGGAGGTAAAACCCTACTCCTGCTTGATTGATATTGATGATATGGGTAGTACAAGAGTAGATCTACCACGAGATCAAGGAGGCTAAACCCTAGAAGCTAGCCTATGGTATGATTGTTGTAATGGTTTGTTCGTCCTACGGACTAAAACCCTCCGGTTTATATAGACACCGGAGAGGGCTAGGGTTACACAGAGTCGGTTACAATGGTAGGAGATCTACATATCCGTATTGCCAAGCTTGCCTTCCACGCCAAGGAAAGTCCCATCCGGACATGGAACGAAGTCTTCAATCTTGTATCTTCACAGTCTTGGAGTCCGGCCGATGATGATAGTCCGGCTATCCGGACACCCCCTAGTCCAGGACTCCCTCAGCTACAGTGAGAGTCCGCCAGGTGGCGGAACTATAGCCAGGCTTACCTTGACAAAGCCCTCGTCATCAAGAGTGAGGCAACAGTAACCAACCCCCCGACAAGAACCCCAAGCGGTGGGACCTACCTGTCGACCAGGAGGCCGGCAGCCGGCAGGACCCACCAGTCGGCGGGCCCCAGTGGTTGGCGGAGAAGCCGGCAAACATAGACACTGACGGCTGGGCCCGCGCCCAGTCGGATTACCATTGTATTCCTGGGGGGTAGGCCTATATAAACCCCCCAGGGCACCCATGCCATGGGTTAGACTCTGATAGTTTTAGACACAACTTTGAGAGGAGAAGAGAGCTAGCCTTGCCCTTCTTCTTCCTCTCACCAAATAGCTCAAGGAGCCTCTTATAGCCACTTGTTGATCTAGTGATCATGCGGAGACCCCGCAGAGCAGGACTAGGGGTGTTATCTCCATGGAGAGCCCCGAACCTGGGTAAGATTCGCCGGCGTGCATGTCTTCGCCTCATCCCGTTTCCAGGCACCGGCGATGTCTTATTGGCTCCCACAATGATAAGCCACCCGTTGGCATAAGTCGCACCTACCACCCAACATTTGGCGCCCACCATGGGGCCAGGTGCACCGTCGTCCGGAGACCAGCTCTGGACGGGAACCCTTTTCCTCCCCCGCGAGTGTAACCATCCCGACACGCCCGATGGCGCTTGCCCCGACGCGCTGCAAGGCGTCGACGATGCCTACGCGGCGAGCTGCCTCGCCGATCTTCTTGGCGAGGCTGCATCTCCGACGAGCCTGCATCCGACGCGGGCACCGGCTGCCCCGAGAGCCGCCTCGTCAGCCTCCTTGACCAACTCCATGTTTCCAGCGAGCCTGCTTTGGATTTGGAGTCGGTTGGATCCACCAACGCGATGCTTGTCGACTCCGACACGGCATCGCTTGACGCCTTCCCCACCAATATGGTGGTCTTCGACGACCCTCTCCCTCGAGCCGACAGCGGCGGCAGCACCGTCACTGAGGTGCTAGTCATCAGCCATGGCGTCACCTCTGGCGAAAACGCACATGACGCCCTGCAAGCGGCGCTGCATGACTTGTTCGCCCCCATCCCGGCCGATGCCGATGCCGAGGCGCTGGAGGCATGCCGCCTTGCCCTCATTGCGGACGGCCAGAAGATAGCCACCATGAGACGCCTCACTGAGGCTCACCAACGCGAAGTCGACCGCGCCGCCTTTGGCACGCCGCCTCTCGACGGGCCTGGCCGGGCCGACGTCGTCCGGAAGCGCGGCGCAGCCATCGCCGACATGCTGGGAGCAGAACGCCCAATCTACGCCATGCCTCTCGAGAACCTACGAGCCGCCCAGTCGGTCGTAAACGAGCTGAATGGACTAGGGGCCGATGAGCTCCCCTAGATGACCAGACACATCCAGCAGTTGATCGACGCGGCCGCAAAGCGGCACGAAGCCGGCGTCCGCGCTGAAAGCCCTCCCCCACGCCGAGAGCATGGCGCGACGTCACGAACGCCGACTGCGGGCGGGGCCCGCACGAGACAAGAAAAGGAGCCGGCTGCTAGTCGCAGTCGGACTCGAATCACCATCGAGCACGGCGCAGAAGGCCACCCTCGAGCTGTGGAGCGACGAGGCGATCCGCCTCCTCCTCCGCCTCGTGGGGAGAGATACCCCACCCCGCTGCCTGTCACGCATACGACTCTCAGCAGCCGACTAGGCCGCCGCGAAGGAGTCGGCGAAAACGACGCCTGCCATCGGATCGGCCGCCTAGCGCGATCCCTGGCGCTGGAAGAAGAAGATGATGTCGGCCCGCCCTGCTTCGGCCCCCGCATCTGCGACGAGCCCTTCCCTAAAGGGTTCTTGCTCCCGAGAGACACACCCAAGTACAATGGCTCCGTGAGGCCGGAAGATTGGTTGATCGACTACTCCACCGCAGTTCCCAGAGCAAACGGCAACAGGCGCGTTGCCGTGAAATATGTCCCCCTCCTGCTCCAAGGCACGGCACGCACCTGGCTCAATAGCCTCAAGCCCTACAGCATCGACAGCTGGCTAGACTTCACCGCTTCATCCGCAACTTCACCAGCACCTACAAACGGGATCCCAAGCCCCGACAGCTCTCCTTGTGTGTTCAAGGGCCCAATGAATCAACCCGCGACTAAGCGTTGGCCCGAGCTCCGCAACTCCTGCGAGGGGGTGCATGAGGTTCAAGCTATAGAGTACTTAACCGCCGGGTGCCGAGAAGGCACCCTCCTCAAGCACCGACTCCTCTGTGACGAGCCGACTACCCTCGATGAGCTGCTGGTCATTGCAGACAAGTACACCACGGCCGACTCCTCAATGAAGACCAAGCTCCGAGTAGATGCCTCCGGAAAGGTGCTCGCTCCGGCTCCCAAGACGCCGGCTGGACTCTCCAATCGACGACCGTACCAGATCGACAACAAGCGCAAGGCTCCTATGCCGACTTCCACTAGTCGGCAAGTGGCCACAGTCGAAGACAAACAACCCGAAGGGCGGCCCGCGCCAAAGTAGCAGAAGGGCGACAGGGCGGCTTAGCAGCTGGCTTTCTGCTACGAGCAAGCCCTTAATGCCCCATGCAAGTTCCACAGCGGCGCGAAGGCCTCCAACCACACGACTCGGAAGTGCCATTGGCTCATGCGAATCTCCAAGGGCGAAGGGCTGGTGCTACCTCCGCCTGCTGGCCAGCCGCCTCCAGCCCCTCAGCAGTCGGCCGCTCGGCCAGCGGTCGGGGCTGTTCAAGACAAGTTCCCCGACGAGCATGCTGCCTACGTTGTCTTTACAAGCCATCCTGAAGACCGGCGTAGTCGGCGCCGACAGCACCAAGAAGTCAACGCGGTCGCCTCCAACAGCCCCGAGTTCATGCACTGGTCGGAGAAGCCTATGAGCTAGAGCCGGGCCGATCACCCAGAGGTGATGCCGTCTCTCGGATCCTATGCATTGGTTTTGGACGCCACCCTCGCGACAGAAAGGTGAGCTGCCCGATTCTCCCGTGTGCTGATAGATGGCGGGAGCAGCATCAACATATTGTACCATGACACCATGGAGAAGCTGAATATCAAGACGAAGCAGCTCATGCCGGGTTGGACTGTGTTCCACGGCATCGTACCCGGCCTGTCCTGCTCACCAATCGGCAAGATCAAGATAGATGTTCTCTTTGGAGACAAAGATCATTTCCGCCGAGAAGCAATATGGTTTGAAGTGGTGGATTTGGAGAGCCCTTACCACGCACTGCTTGGCCGACCTGCTCTGGCCAAGTTCATGGATGTGCCCCACTACGCCTACCTCAAGATGAAGATGCCGAGTTCCAAGGGCATCATCACCATAGATGGAGACTACAAGAAATCCTCTGAGTGTGCCGCAGCTAGCAGCCGGCTAGCCGAGTCCCTCGTGATCGCTGAAGAGAAGAAGATGCTGGACCGAGTCGTGGCCATGGCCGGCAAGCAGCCGGCCCTGTCCCCCGACCCCAAGGAATATGATGCTCAAGGTTCTTTCTAGCCGGCCAAAGAAACAAAGAAGATACCTCTGGACCCGGAGCACTCGGAGAGGCATGTTGTCGTGGGAACCAGCCTTGACAGTAAATAGGAAAGTGAGCTCGTCAATTTCCTCCATGAGAATCGGGACATCTTCGCATGGTCTCCCAAAGACATGCCGGGTGTTCTGACAGATTTCGCCGAGCACAAGCTACATGTCCGATCTGACGCCAAGCCGGTCAAGCAGCCCTTGCGCTGCCTGTCAGAAGAGAAGAGAAGAGTGGTCGGAGAAGAAATAGCCCGACTTCTAGCAGTCGGCTTCATTATGGAGGTGTTCTTCCCAGAGTGGCTTGCCAACCCGGTCCTGGTGTTGAAGAAACACAAGCAGTGGCACATGTGCATTGACTACACCAGCCTCAAAAAAGCCTGCCCCAAAGATCCTTTTGCTCTGCCAAGGATTGTTCAAGTGATAGACTCCACAGCCGGATGCGAGCTGTTGAGTTTCTTGGATGCTTACTGAGGCTACCACCAGATAAAATTGGACCCAGCTGACCGCCTGAAGACCGCCTTCATCACACCATTCGGAGCTTTATGTTACCTGACTATGACATTCGGCTTGAGAAATGCCGGTGCCACTTTTCAGCGTTGCATGCAGAAATGCCTCCTCCAGCAACTCGGCAGAAATGCCCAGGTCTATGTAGACGATATTGTGGTGCAGACGGAGAAGAGCGGCACCTTGCTGGAAGACCTCAGAGAGACATTTGAAAACTTGCGCCGGTTTCAGATCAAGCTCAATCCCGAGAAATGCGTGTTCGGAGTACTAGCCGGCCAGCTTCTAGGCTTCCTGGTCTCCGAACGCGGCATCGAATGCAACCCGGTGAAGATCAAGGCCATAGAGAGAATGGAGATTCCTACCAAGCTGCGAGACTTCCAAAAGTTTACCGGATGCTTGGCCTCCCTCAACCGTTTCATCAGCCGGCTAGGAGAGAAGGCTCTCCCCCTCTACCGACTAATGAAGAAATCCACTCACTTCGAGTGGAATGACCAAGCAGACCAAGCTTTCCATGAGCTAAAGAAGATGCTGTCCACGCCGCCTGTCTTGGCCGCACCGACTGAGAAAGAGCCCATGCTCCTTTACATTGCCGCCACTAGCCGGGTGATCAGCACCATTATCGTTGTTCAGCGCCCAGAAGAAGGCCGAGCTCAGTTAGTCCAGAGGCCGGTATATTATCTGAGTGAAGTGTTGTCCACCTCGAAGCAGAACTACCCACACTATCAGAAGATGTGCTATGGTGTGTACTTCGCCGCGAAGAAGCTCAAGCCCTACTTTCAGGAGCACCCCATCACGGTCGTATGTACTGCCCCGCTCGCCGAGATCATAGGCAGCCGGGATGCATCCGGTCGGGTGGCAAAATGGGCCATTGCGCTGGCTACTTACACGATCTTCTATCAACCCCGCACCGCCATCAAGTCCCAAGCGTTGGCCGACTTCCTTGTCGACTGGGCCGAGACTCATTACCTGCCGCCCGCCCCCGACTCCACTCATTGGCTGTAACGCCCTCGATGCGGCTATAGCTCCCACGTGTCGAGGCACGACTTAGAGGCATAACCGCATTGAAAGCAATGTCGCAAGTCAGGCAATCATTACAACATCCCATGTAATACATAATAAAAGGGGGAGATAACATAGTTGGCTTACACTCGCCACGTCACATCAGAGTACATAAATAACATCCATCAAACAAACACTCATGGCCCGACTACGGCGCCAAAATAGAAAAGACCCCCAACATGCGACAAGGTCCTGAATCGATAACCCCAACTAGGCACCACTACTGATCATCTGGAAAGGACACGTAGTAACGCTGAGAGTCCTCGTCGAACTCCCACCTGAGCTCGTAATCGTCAACTGGAGCGGAAACACCTGGACCTGCATCTGGAGTGGTAGTATCTGTGAGCCACAGGGACTCAGCAATCTCACACCCACGCGATCAAGACTATTTAAGCTCATAGGAATGG
>NC_057810.1:450037060-450145142 GCF_018294505.1 Triticum aestivum | reverse complement strand
GCCCACACGATCGTGATCGAACGCTCTAGGACATGGAGCAGAGTTTGGTGGGTTTTGGGCCAAATTTGGGGGGTGTTGGGCTGCAACACACACGAGGCCTTTTCGGTCCCTCGGTTAACCGTTGGGGTATCAAACGAAGTCCAAATGACCCGAAACTTGACAGGCGGTCTACCGGTAGTAAACCAAGGCCGCTTGGCAAGACTCGGTCCAATCCGGAAATGTTTAAACCCCACACAAGAAAGAAAGCTAGAAATGACCACCGGAGGAGAACGAAACGCCGGAATGCAAAACGGACAACGGGGAAAATGCTCGAATGCATGAGATGAACATGTATGCAAATGCAATGCACGTGATGACCTGATATGAGATGCATGAAAACGAAAACAACACACACGAAGACAAAGACCCAACCCGAGAAATAAATAACTTAGCGCCGGAGACGGCAAGAGTTGGATACAAATATGGAAAGTTACATCTGGGGCGTTACATTGGCGGATGCACTTCGATGGATCCAAGATGCGCACCGGCTTGGGAGCCGGCATCGTCCTCACCTCTCCCAAAGGCGACAAGCTCACATACACATTACAAATCCATTTGCCGCCTCCAACAATGTGGCCAAGTACGAGGCACTCATACACGGGCTCCGGCTAGCCAAAGAACCCGGCATCCGCCGGATCCTGTGCTATGGTGACTTGGACTTGGTAGTCCAGCAATCATCCGGCGAATGGGACGCCAAGGACGCAAACATGGTGAGCTACCACTTCCTCGTTCAGCAACTCATCGGATATTTTGAAGGATGTGAGTTCCTCCACGTGCCACGGGCCAACAACGAGCAAGAAGATGCCCTTGCGCAAATAGGCTCCACCTGACAAGCTATACCAACCAGCGTCTCTCTCCAACGCCTCCTCAAGCCGTCTATCAAGCCGTCTCCAGAATCTGATTCCATCTTCGTGCCGCCTGACCCCGACGCAGTCGGATCCGGCTTGGGGAACCAAGCAGGCGGCTCGGGGACTTCGACCGGTGGCTAGGGGACTTCGACTAGCGGCTCGGGGACTGTTGTAGTCGCACCCAGCCCGGGGACTTCACAACCCGGCCCGGGGACTACTGCAGCCGGCCCGGGGACTACTGCAGCCGGCCCGGGGACTGCATCGACACAATAGGCGGTGGCCGACTCCAACTCTTCCCCACCCAGCCCACACGCCCCAGTCGCAGTAGCCATTTTGACAGTAGAAGAAGTCATAGCTCCATCATGGGCCCAACCCATCCTCAACTTCCTAGTAAACAGAGAGCTGCCGACTGACGAGATCTCGTCATGGCAAGTCCAATGCCGAGCCAGAGCATACACAATAATGAACCGAGAGCTCGTTAGGCGCAGCGTCACTGGAGTGTTCCAGCGCTGCGTCGAGCCAGAGAAGGGCATAGCAATCCTCAAGGACATCCACCAAGGCGAATGCGGCCACCACGCGGCCTCAAGATCACTCGTTGCCAAAGCTTTCCGTCATGGATTCTTCTGGTCGACTGCCTTGGATGACGCCAAGGAATTAGTGAAACACTGCAAAGGGTGCCAAGTCTTCAACTCCAAGCAACACCTGCCAGCTTCTGCACTCAAGACCATTCCCCTCACCTGGCCCTTTGCCGTCTGGGGACTGGACATGGTGGGCCCATTCAAGATGGCGCGCGGCGGCATGACACATCTGCTCATCGTTGTGGACTAATTTACCAAGTGGATTGAAGCAAAGCCGATCAAGAAGATGAATGGGCTGACTGTCGTCACATTCATTGCAGATATTACAACCCGGTATGGCATACCACACAGCATCATCACTGACAACGGCACGAATTTTGCCAAGGGAGCACTGGCACGTTTCTGTGCGACACAGGGCATCCGACTGGACATATCGTCCGTTGCCCACCTGCAGTCAAACGGCCAAGTCGAGCGAGCAAACAGCCTCATCCTCTCTAGCATCAAACACCGATTGGTCGTGCCACTGGAGCGTTCAGCCGGCTATTGGCTCGACGAGCTGCCGGCCGTCCTCTGGAGCTTGCGCACTACCCCGAACAAGTCAACCGGCTTCACCCCTTTCTTCCTTGTATATGGTGCCGAGGCTGTCATCCCAACTGACATTGAGTTCGAATCACCACGGGTCACCACGTACACGAAGGCGGAGGCCAAGGAAGCGCGAGAAGACGGCGTCGACCTACTGGAAGAGGGCCGGCTGTTAGCCCTCAGCCGGTCCGCCATTTACCAGCAGGGTCTACGCTGTTACCACAGCCGGATGGTCAAGCCAAGATCCTTCCAATAGGGTGATGTTGTGCTCCGGCTGATCCAGCAAACAGCCAGCCAACACAAGCTCTCGCCCCCTTGGGAAGGCCCATTCATCATCAGCCCGCCTTTAGGCAACGACTCCTACTACCTGATCGACGCGCAGAAGCCGAAGGCGCGCAAGCGGGATGATTCCGGCAAGGAGTCAGAACGACCATGGAATGCCAATCTCCTCTGAAGATTTTACAGTTAAAATGCAGTATGTACCATGCTACCTTTTGTATTAAGTACAAGACAACGGGCCCCCCGAGGAGTACTCGGGGACTACCCTCTTTTATCTATGAAATGATGACTA
Source organism: Triticum aestivum (assembly GCF_018294505.1). Taxonomy (NCBI): domain Eukaryota; kingdom Viridiplantae; phylum Streptophyta; class Magnoliopsida; order Poales; family Poaceae; genus Triticum; species Triticum aestivum. Next base: position 450,142,524 of record NC_057810.1, on the reverse strand, counting down.
TCATGACTATGGTTATGCTATTACATTCTTTTTCTCGTCCGGCACCGGGTTCGATCAGTCGGCCCGGGGACTCACTGCCTTGGGTTATATTTAAGTTCTATCTGCAGTCAGACAAGTAGTGTGCTGGCACCCAAGCCCTCTCTTGTTGAAAGTCGCAGCTCGAAGAATCGACTGTCCGACTGGCAAGAGCCAAAGGCAGGAAAGGATGCCCACACGAAAAACGACTAAGGACTAACGAACCTATATAACACAAGCCGGCTTCCCCCCACCAACCGGCTGTCAGAGCAGCTAGTTGGCCGGCTTCCCTTCTTACCTTGCTACAATCCAAGAAAGCTCGAGTACTTGTCCTCCAAGACGGCCAAGCCCTTCCCCAGCCACAGACTGCAGAGCAGCCGTCCGGCTGGGAAGGCGGCGACCAAGGGAGTGCGGCAAAGGAAAACATCCAAAGGATGAAAAGCAAGTTTGAATGGAAGCCAGGCACATGCATGATTATATTTACACAAAAGACCTTCGAAAGGCCAGCATTCAACATAGTTTGAATACATCCCCAGTGGGTGGAACTGCGCAAAATTAATAAAAATTGTTCAAAGAGTAACGGGCAGGGAAGCAAAGACGGCGAGTCAGGCCAAGGGAGCAACAGGCGAGTTGGGCAGGTTGGTGGAGACGGCAGTGTTGGTTGGAGGAGTGGCCGGCTGGCGAGTCTCGGCTTGATCTTCACCCGCTGCAGGCGGCGCGCTTGCACACGCCTCGTTGCTGGAAGCACGATCAGGTTGAGGCTGGCTGGTTGCTCCACCATCCGGCACAATGTGTTTGCCATCCTCCTCCTCTTCCTCTTGGCCCTCGTCGATGGAATTGACCTCCTCCGCCGAGTCTTCACCGTCTGCCGGGTTTAGCCCGAACCACTCCTCCGGTTGAGCGACGCCGTCTTCATTTACCTCAGGGGCAAAGGCGCTGGTGTTGGTGAAGTCGGTGATCGCCGAGGCGCGCTGGATGATAGCCGGTCGCAACGCCTCCAGCTCCTCGTCATCCTCCTGCCGCCAGGTGCACAGCTGGGCCACATTCAGCCCAGGATACCAAGCCCGGACGAACTCTAGCGCGTGTCGAGCGCCGGACCGAGCTGCAGAAGCCTTCCAAGTCTCGAAGCGGCTGACTGCTGCCTCCAGCCAGTCGACAGTCAGACTTGGGGTGCAAGGAACCACCTCGCCGGGCAAGAGGGCGGCCAGTACCTACACGCTGAAGACGGCAGAGCATACGGTAAGCCAACTAGAGGCGGGCTTGAATTCCTAGAAGCTGCTCTTCAAGTGACCGGTTGGCGTCCGGTGCGATCTCAACCCCAGCATGCCGTCGTGCATCACGGTGAGCTTCGATTGCTTGGTTGGCGGCAACGGAGTAATCGGGGAAGTATTCTGCACAAAGAAGAAAGAAGTAGAACAAGTTAGAAGACAGACCAGATGACAGGGACGAGCAAAGGAACGAAGAAGAAGGCGCCTACCGTCAATCAAATCTTTAATCCGGCTGTAACCTTCGCTCAGCGCCTACCTCGCCTCGGCCTAGCTCGCTGCCTCGGTCTCATACTCGGCTTTGAGGGCGGCCTCGCTGTCTTGTGTCGTCTTCAGGGCCGCCTTGTGGTTCTCCTCCTGGTCGGCCAGTTTCTTGGCCAGACGATCACGTTCCTGAGCCAAGGCATTGCACTCGGTTTCCTTGGCGCGAAGGGCGGTCTGAGCTACACCTAGCTGCTCCCTCAAGTCGGCATTGGCCCCTGCAGATATGAAGAAGAAGAAAAAATCAATAAGGAAGAAGTTGTCAAGAAAGATCCGACTCGACTGTTCAGCAGCCAGCCCGAATCTCGGGGACTACACCCAGCGGGTGCACTGACGCGCCCCCACATGAGATAAAAATGAAGCACTTACACCGGCTCTCCGTCAGATCAACGGTCTTCTAATTCATCTCCCAGGCCTGGGAGTTGAAGGTAGCCGCATGGAGGTTGTGATAGTCCTGCAAATAGGACAAAAGGTGCGAGTAAGAACAAGACATCAATCAAAGTCTACTAAGAAGTTCCAAGCCGCCTGCTCACCAGCCGACTGGGAACTCCGGGACTACACCCAGTGGGTGCGCTGACGCGCCCCCACGGAAGAAATCAAGAGCAAGAAGAGTCACCCGAATGGCCGACCGTGTTGCAAGAAACTCTTGGGTGTATTGCATCAGCGCGGCGGCCTGGGACTGAAGCCGGCTCCGGACGTCCTGTGCCGCCACATTTAGCACGGCCGTCCCACTGCCCGGCGTCCACCCTGGCGAGCTGACGCTGGCCGTATCCATATCATGGGCCAACGAAATGGAGCACGTGGCCCTCTGCGGGTCCGGCTCTGAAGCCGCCTTCCCTGCACGCTGATGAGATGGTGACAGGACCACAAGATCCGCCCTCATAGTCGGCTCGCCTCCAGCCGGCTGCTCAAGCGGCGCCTCAGGCCGGCCGCCTTGGCCCGTCCCGGCTGATGATGGCGGTACTGCATCTCCCTCCAGGATGACTATGTCGCCCTCCTCCCTCTCCATCATAGACTGGTCGCGGCCGGCTTCCTCTGGCGGGGGCACTGGGATATCAGGGGCCACGGTGCGGATGGGGATGATGAGTTCTGGAGGCTGGCTACGTAGGGCTTCCGCCGCCTTCTTCGCGGGCGCGGCCTCCGCTTGAGCCTTGGCCGCCGCGTCAGCCTACGCCTCTACCGACTCCGCCGTCGTCTCCTGAGCTGCCTTGGCGGCGGCCGCCCTCTGCTCCACCGCCTCCCGCTCCTCCCGCGCATCCCGCGCGTTCCGCTCTATCGCCGCCTGGAGCTCGGCACGGGGGTCCACGCGGCGGGAGCTTGCAGATCCTCTCGCCCCTCCGACTATGGAGGCGGCTGTAGTCCGCTCGAGAGAGAGCGGAGCCCTATTTGATAAGTCAAGAAAAGGCTTGGAAGAATGCCGGCAGAAGAGAAAAAAAAGGCGTGCGAGAATTAACACTTATGCCGAAACTGCCTGCGGCTGCTTCACCACCTTGCGGAAGCGGGCTGCCTTCATGGCCGCGTCGTCCTGTTTGGTTGCCACCGCAGAACCCTTGGGATTCTTCGGCCGACTGCCGAAGAGGGTCGGTGCCGCTCGACGCTTCCGTGCGCCGCCGCGAGCAGCCGGCCCGGCAGATGAGCCTGCGCCTTGATTATTGGATGCCGGCTGGCGGCGCGGAATACCTTCGGCCTCGTCATCATACGGCCAATCCTCGAAGCTGGCGGTGAGCCCGGAGTCGCCTGCCTCTCCGCCTCCCACTATGGCGTAATCGTCTAAGGCGGCCGCCCCCAAGTCGGGGTCGTCCAAGTCATCCGTCACATGGTCGGGAGCAAACTCGCGTTCCGCCCCCGCGGTTCCGGCTGACGGATGAAGAAGGGGGTTCTGATTAAAAACAAGCCGACTGGTCAGAAGCCGGCCAGTCAGAACTCGGTGGCAAGAGAAGAAGAAAGGAAGGAAAGCTTACCATAGGCGGGGGATTGGCGCGAGAATATGGCTCCTTGCCGTACCGCCATTCCTCGGTGAGCTTGAAGTTGGTGATGTAGTTCACCATTTAAGATACCTCATCGAGAGGCATCTCCTTGGTGCTTGGCCTGCTTGGGTTGAAGCGGCCGCTCATCTGGAAAATCAAGTGGGGGCGGCCTTGGAGTGGGAGCACCCGGTGCTCCACGAAGGCGGCTACCAGGTCGGGCCCGGTCAGGCCTTCCGACTGGATCAACACCCAAAGTCGGGCGACGGCGCCAGCCCCAATCGGATTCAACGACCTGGCTCGGTAGGACCACGACGGCTGTAGACGGGCCTTTAATGGAAATCGTACATTTTATGGGCTGACCATAACGGGCCATTAATAGGCCGTATTTGGTGATCCTATGAAAATGGCCCAACAGATTAACGGTCCATAAACGGTCCGACTGTAACGACGGGCTGAATTTGGCCCACAAGCAGAAAATGACAGTAACGGGCCATAAGTAACCGAATGCTGCAAATGAGCCCAAGAATAAATGGGCCCTCACAAGGCCAAAAGATAACTTGGGCTGGAAATGGCCCAACAGAATAATGGGCCGCTATTGGGTATAAAGTGATACACTCTTCATTACAGGCCAGTTTCACCACGGGCCGTTAATGGGCCAAGAGTTACAAAGGGCCTCATATGGGCTGAAAGAGGTCATGGGCCATACATGGGCCAGAAGTGAAAACTGGCTGGAATCATATTGGATGACCCAGATGATGCTACTGGGCCTAATTCGGATAGGGCGTAATGGACCTTGGGTTAGCGGGTTATAATTGGGCTATATGCGAATAGGCCATTAACAAGCTTTCCATGGGCCGGCCCACCACCTTTTGACCAAGTCAAACGGGCCGGCCTTTTCACAGGAATGGGCCACTATTGGGCCTTGCCACGTGTCAACGTATCATAGGCGCCTTCTGTCCAATGAGTGGATGACATTTGTCCCAACGATGAGCCGACACGTGTTTCCTCCAGCCAATGATGATTTTACACATGGAAAATCCCCATTGGTCGGGGCTGTTAACGGGTTATCGGATCCAAAAGCCGACCCGATAGCTTAACGACGTTCTGTTATGGTGGATGCCATGTGTCGGTCACCCTTGACGAAAGCACTTCTGTGACGCGCGATTTATCGTCATGGAAGTGGACACTTCCGTGATGATAATTTTGGTAATGTCATGGAACACTTCTACGATAGCACAGGTATGACTATCTTGATTCTGTCATAAAATCGTCATGGATGTACATGCATGACAAAAAACGCGACCTATTGTGACAAACACTTATCATCACGGAAGTGTATTTTTTTGTAGTGCATTTTTGGTACATTGTTCGGCCTAGAGGGGAAATCAAAGGATAATACTAAGGCTAGAGACAATCAAGAGGAGCTCTGTGATGGACCGTTACAAAACATGCAAGAACCGAAAGGAAAGCAGAACTGGACGAAGTCAAAGGCATGGTTCAATCTTGGAAGGCCAGCTATGAAGGAAAATATTTTGTTGGTGAAAATGTAGTTGATGTTCCCTGATGGGTATGCAGCAAATCTAAAGAGGGGAGCGAGTCTTGATAAATTGAAAAGATTTGGTCTAAAAAGTCATGATTGGCACATATGGATTGAGCGGATAATGTCGGTGATGTTGCGTGGCTTCATCCCTGAGGATGAATGGCTAGTACTTGAAGAGCTGAGCTATTTGTTCTGTGTTCTTTGTGCGAAAGAACTATCGCCTGGCCTCCTAGAAGAAATGGAACAGTGGGCCCCGGAGTTGATCTGCAAGTTAGAGATGATCTTTCCGCCAAGCTTCTTTAATCCAATGCAACACTTGATTTTGCATCTCTAGACCGAGGAACGATTGGGGGGGGGGCGTGCAAAATCATTGGTGCTACTCAACTGAGAGGATGCAGAAGACGCTTCGAGAAAAATGTAAAAATAAACGTGTAATAGAAGCATCGAGGGCCGAGGCATTCATCATTGAGGAGGCGGCAAACTTCCTGACAGCACACTACGAAGCCGAAAATTGTCATTTGCATAATCCGAAGCCTTGGTACAATGTTGACGACCCTAAAAAGGGTCAATCCAACCTCAGCCTATTCAAAGGGAATCTCGCACCAGCCAGTGGTTAGAAACCAGTATCATTGGATGTTGAAGAATGGCAGACCATTTCGCTGTATCTCTTTAACAACCTAACAGAAGTGCGGCCGTACATCGAGTAAGATCTCAATACATTGTTTTGCAACTTCTAATTTCTTTGAACTGCTCTTATTCCTGGATATTTGATGCAGTCGATAGATCACCATATTCTCGTATGGAGCGGTGATCCAAAAGGATTCCGTCGAAGAGTATGAGCTTCTGGCAAAGCAAGGAGGCAAATATCCTGGTTTCATCTCTTGGTTTAAGAAACGGTAATTTCCATTATACCCTTTCATTTCTTTGGCTAATTTGTGACTAATGCAACAATCCTTTGGTATTAAACGTCTAGGCTAATTCAGAGATTATGGATGCCGAATTAAGACAAGTAGCTAATGGTTTTGACTCTAAGGTCTGTTCATTTGACAATTACGACATCAACGGGTATCGCTTTAATACCAATGGCAAAGAGATATCTATGGCTGACCGAAATTCTACAAATTGTTGTGTCTCTGCTATCGGCGAAGGAGGTATCGAGTATTATAGAAGAGTTGAAGCAATTTATGAACGTCAATTCTATGGTGAAAACCCACCAAACGTCGTAGTCTTTAGATGTTATTGGTTCCTACACAGGGAGACTAGAAGGACTCATGAAAATATAGGGCTAGTCGAAATCAAACAAAGCACCCATTTGGATGTTCTCGATGTTTATATTACAGCTCAACAAGCAATCCAACTTTTCTATCTACCGTGGGCCTGTCAAAGTGATCCAAATCTCAGTGGTTGGGATGTCGTTTATGAAGTGCCACCATGTGTTAGACCACCTCCCCCCAATGAAGAGGATTATGAACCTCACATTAACCAAGACACATATGATGAAGGAGAATTCTTCCAAGAAACACGTCTTGCCAAAAAATATTTCAAGAACCGCTCTACTCCACCCCAGAACATTGAAGTAGACAACGATAGTGAATCCGACTTTACCCCTGAGCCGAAACAAGAAGAGCCGGAAGAAGAAGAAGTTACTGCTATAGATGACCTGTCAATGCTTGAACGATTATGTAAAGGTGGACTTCCACATGACTATGCATTTATTAATGATGATGATGAGCACGTCATTACCGATAGTGATTATTAGGTATTCAAATTTTTATGTTGTACTTGATTTATATAGTTATTTGTATGATTGTATAATTTATATAGTTGGTATGTATAATTTTCTTACTTTGTATGATTGTTTATTATACATAGTGCCATTGTCTTGATTTCCGTCCCTATCGGCCTCACCCGCTTTATGATTCGGATGTGGTAAATTCTCTTTCATAACTATTTGTTGCATTTCGCATTTATGACAATTATGGCCATCAAGTTGACATAGAGATATTTTAGTGTAGGAGGTATGTGAACCGGAATTTCAAACCGACCCTCTTGTCGAGAAGTTAAATTTAGTTGAAAAAGAAAATGAGTATTTGAAAGAAAATTTTTAAAAGAATTGAAGAAGACAAGATGACATTGGAGTTGTATGTTGCCGATGTCGTCGATCATCACAAGATGAAGATGAATTGCAATGTTCTTGAAGATGGATGCAATGCGCCTGAAGCTTAAGAAGATTAGAAAATATGTCATTGATAATTGGGCTTGGTATCATTATGCCATTGGATTAATTGTTACCTTAGTTGTGATCTTCATCATATTCGTTGTTATGAGGGTAAGTTTTCTCTAATGTTTTGCTTTACAAATGGATACTTAGCTTATTTTCCTCCTAAATGGCATAATGACCTAAGTTAGATAAAAAATGAGCTATACTTAGCTTATTCAGCTCATTTATGACATACTTAGCATACTTGGCATGATAATCTTTGTTACCTCCAAAATGATATAGACTTAGCTTATTTTCCTCGAAAATTACATAATAACCTTACTGAACTCCAAAATGACCTATTTACCTAGCTTAGCTCTAAAATGACCTACACTTAGCATTTTACCTAGCTTAGCCATAAAATGGCATTTTTACTTACCTTAGTTAGAAGAAGAAGAAGATAAAAAGAGGAGAGGAGAAAAAGAAAGAGAAGAAAAAAATCTTCTTCTTCTTCTTCTTCTTCTTCTTCTTCTTCTTCCAACTAGTCTTCTTCTTGTAACAAGTCTTCTTCTTCTTCTTCTTCTAACTTTCATCTTTCCCAATTTGCAGATTTGCTTTACATGAGGAAGCTTGGATTCATGGAGTGTACTATTCTTCTGGTGCTTCCTTATTGTTTATGAAAACTTGTTTGGATATGTATGTCTATAAGGATATGTTGTTGGAAACTTGTTTCTGGTTATGTATATATGGATATGTTGGACGTGGTTGAACTATGTTGTTGGATTTGATGAAATATGTTGTTGGACATGTTGTTGGATATGTTGGATATGTATGCATGTATATATGTGTTTGAAACCATGTCTAATTAATTGGTTTTAAATAAAAACAGGGGATGTATAGCCTCTTTGCCGTCTGCTAGCAGACGGCGAAGAGGACACGTGGCAGTCACCTGTGCAAACTGGGAACACTGGCTACCTATTTGGTCATTTTGCCGTCTGCAAGAGGACAACAAAGTGACCAAATCGGCCTGGCAAACAGGGCCATCTATGCCGTCTGTTGGCAGATGGTATAGCTTGCCACATGGCAGCTGCGCAGTGCTGCCCTAGCTAAGCTCTTTGCCATGTGTCAGCGGATGGCAAAGAGCGTCGTTAACCCCCTAACGGCTCTCACCCCACACCACTGCCATCCGTTGTCTTTGCCGTCTGCTGGCCTCGGATGGCGGACGACACAATCCTTTGCCATCCGTTTCTGCAAAGCGGACGGCAAAGAAGGCCTTTGCTGGCACGTCTTCAGCCGGATAGTTTGCTGTCCGCTGGCTGAGGCAAAGGAGTTTGTCGTCCGGGATCTATGCCTTTGCCATCCGCCATGGCGGATGACAAATAAGATGATTCCAGTAGTGCGATATGGATGTCCATGGTTCCACTATCGGTCAATGCGCAAAGCGGTTTCGTTCATGTCTATGGTCTACCGAACCTACAGGGTCGCAAGCTTAAGGTAATCACAGTCTACTGAGTGTTAGTAGGACGGGAGTGATGATAATATATTTGTGGAATTGTTTCATTAATATCCGGAATAGTTCTGAGAGATTCCGGAAGCGTTTCAGGGTCACCGGAAGGATTTCGGTGAATATCGGGTATTGCCGATTAATATATATATATATATACATATACATATATATATATATAGGTGGAAAATGTTTCTGGGGATGTTAAATTATATATATAATGGTCTTAAAATGTTTAGAACAGATATATATTTAATTTAATATCAATGGACCTAACAAGGCCAAGAGGTGGAAGGAAACTCGGGCCATGAAGGCCCAAGTGGACATGGCGCATCCCCTTTCCTATTGGGTGGGGGGATCCTACTTGTGGTCGGAGTTGGACCCCCCTCATGGCTGGCGCATCAAGGGAGGCTTTCCTCCCTTGGTGGATGCCCTCTCCTCCCATCCTAACCTATATATACTAGAGGATTTCTCCCTACTGTCACATAATATTTGGAGCCTACTCTAGTTGATCTAGTGCACGTTCTAGTTGGTCCTAGTTGACAAGTTAGAGCGAACCCTAGTCACCTCTAATCCTCATAATTAGAATCCCCGTGTGGTTCTAAACTGCTCCTCTAATTCTCTGGCAACGATTAGCTCTGGACGGTGAAGCGCTGCCGGATCGTGAAGACTGTATGCTTGCAACTAAGTAGAAAGTCGTGCTTTCGCTCTTCTGTTCGAGAGATCATTCAAGGGCGGTTCGCGGGATCGTCATCAGTGTTCAAGGGACTCCAAATATGATCTACACCGACTCATCTACTTCCGCTGCACTCCCGGAGTCAGTAACGATCATTGATCACAACCCGTTATGCATCTTCATATTGTTCCTAGGTGATCGTAGGGCGAAAAAAATGTTCTCTACTACATTTCCCAACACTCCCATATTGGTTCTTCATATTCAGGAGGTGGTTGCCAAGATTTCTCATGGAAGCAACGAAATGGTAAGGAGAAAAAGAGAAGTACCCATTATGCTCTACGAAGACTGGTTTCAGAACATGTTGCAGAATAGAGCTTGATCATTCTACCCTTGGCTATCCTAAGCTAGGCGATTTCATGCGATCCCTCCCTGATATCTGTAGGATGCGTGTAGTCCCTATAGGAAATGGCCCTGTAACACATATGGTCCTTTTGCCACCACTCTCAAGGCCAAAGTATGTACCCTTGCTAGAGCCTTACTTGTTTGATCATGACGAGCTTACAGAATCAGTGTCAGATCATCAGTCTCCAAGATCACTTACCGCCAATATCACTCAGAATGCTCCTTATAACACTGACAGTCCACCTGGTGATGCATGCTGTGAGAGCAATATCTAGAGCCAGCATGATGATGTGTGCAGCAGAATCAATGGCGTAAGCCTGATGGATGGTGATTCCACATCAAATGGTAGCTTACTTTATGTGATTACGTTGAGCAAACTGAGGTATGATTTCATCGAACCATCTGCAAGAAAGCCTGATTTGATTGTGTATGTACCTCCCAAAAAATCGAACAATAACCATTAGAAAAGCCTGATTTGGTCGAGTTTGCACCTACAAAGAAACTCCATTTGATTGAGTCCAGTACTCCTTAGGAAGGCTGATTTGGTTAAGCTTGGGCCTGCAGGGGAGCTTCATTTGGTTGAGTCCATACCTTCTCGGAATTCTTAACTGATTGAGCCTGGACCTGCAAACAAGCTTGATTTTAATCAACCTAGACCAACAACATGCTTTGTTCATCGTCATGTTGAAAGGTCGACAGTCACTCCAAGCAGCTGCCATAATGAAATGAGATTCTCCTTCTTCCACTTACAGTGGGTCGCGGATACAAGCAAGGGCGGCACCATCTACCGATTCCATAGCTCCGAGCTACAGCAGGAGCGGCTGGGCCGCCTAAGATGCAGATGGAGGCGAGCTGTCGGGTCGCTAAGATTGTGAGATGCATATGGAGGTGCAGCTACTCTGAGCTATCAGGTCGCTAAGATGCAAATGTAGCCATAACACCTCCGAGCTGCAGCAGGAGCTGCTCCGCTGCCAAGCTGTGGCGTGAGCCGCTCCGAAGATGTAGCCCAAGGTATTCTCACTTCAGTACAGTGGGGAGAGGAATAGGACGTATACCATGAACTGGTCGATGGAACCAAGACCAGCAGTCATGCCAGACACGTGGTCAGCGCTGCGCGTCGTGGTGGCAGTTGGTAAAGCAACTATTGGCGGTGTTTTTGTCAATTGTAATATTATTTATCTTTGAGGTATGTGATGTTACTTGAACAATAATTCTCGTGGAGATTTTTGGGTTCTGGCTTTAAATAAGTTCTCTCGTTGCCTATGTGTAGTTTCACACCACGAACGCAGATACTAAACTGTGTGCTTAAAACACTATTATTGTATGTGACATCATATCCACATAATCATACTCCGCCTTCAAACATTGTATTATTTCCATCTAAACATTAGTCTAAATTAATCAGTTCACATTACATTGTCATCTACATCTTCTACTTACTCACTACTAACATCGTTTCTAACTGGTTTCTTGTACCATTGGTGCAACCGGGTCATGTAGTAGCTATAAACACAAAATATATTTGCTTATGTTGCCTTCCTCTAGGCCAACATGTGCACTCATTCTCTATCGCTGCCCCATATCCAACTGCAGAAACAACAGGAAAATGTTCATTACGCATAGATAGAGATACATATTATGGTTCTATGTCAAATGTTCGGTAAACTGGATGTTGGATGATCCAGTTGGATGTATTCCAGTCTTCTTCATTGTTTTTTCATTGCCTCAAAAAAATTCACTGAGAGGTTATTGTGTGGGCTGCTCCGGTTTGTAGATAAGTCAATATCAATTGAGAAGAAAAAACTAAAACTGCAACTCTGCATAACCATATTGTTTACACTGAGCATTACACCGTTTTAATTTTCAGTGTGTACTGCCTGCTTGCAGCAGCAGTTTTGCATTTCTGGTATATCCACTGTTGTTGTTCACCTCGCTGAATGTTTACATGTTTGTCATGCTTTACCTGCCATGAATTGTCAACAAAGTTTTAACTCAATACTCATCTCAGCTGATTGCAAGAAGGGCATCGACCAGATGACTGAAGTGAGCAAACACGTCCAAGTTCTTTTGGCATGGTGAGTGCCCTCCCAGCTATAAACTATTACGTAGTAGAAGTGAAACAGAGAGCACCACCAGAAATAGAAAGGCGAAAGAAATTGCAAAAGTAGAAGAACAACTTAATAAAATCCAAAAGATCAAGCGAAAAGAATGCAAATAAGCTCGTTGGATGTTCGTCCAAAGAATAGCAGGAGTGCTTGTTGGAAATATTATCACTTTTCCGACTAATCTAATCCACGAGTAAACAGTAAGCATGGCAAATATGGTATGCATCTCATATCGATACCTAAGCATGTGAGCACATACAGTACATAGAACCGAAATATCTATGAACAACATATATACGGCTAGCACATGAATGAGAAAATAGGGGATGAATGAGTCATACCCTCCGGTTGGCCAGGCCAATGCGGCGGCGGCAACAGCAGCCTCGGCATCAGCCGAGGCCTTCTTCTTGGAGGCTTCATCGCCAGCCATTGAGTCAATGCAGGGGAAGTAGTGGAAGTAGAGGCGATCGATGAAGGGGATGGATCAGGAGTAGTCGCGTCGAGACACACGCCAAAAACCTTATTGCCATTCTCCCGGGAAGGATCTCAAACGGCAGGGTTCCGGAGGCACCTGCTCTCCCGACCAACCGTGCACGACCGAGTTCACGACCGAGTTCACGAATAGCCCATGGTCCAACGTCTCGGACAGCGGCACTTTCGTAAGCGACTCGTTAATTAATCTGAGATTAATTAATCATTCTTGATTGACAAAAGTAATCTTCGGCTCAGCTCATTCCCGCAACCCACGGCGCGCGCGTGCGTCATGGCGATGTGAGGCGGGGCAAGGCGAGGTGGGCGCCGGAGGAGGAGGAGCGCGCGTGTACAACTCCTATTCCCAAGCTCCCAATAGCAAGTGATGGAGCAGCCCTTATAAAGAGGTCTCACTCTTCTTACTGTAGCAGTATGGTACTAAACTTCCCACACTTCCCACAACTTGTCGTACACATGCATGGGCCTTAGAGATTAACCAGGGATTATTATCTTATATTGTCCTAAGCCCATCCATAATCCAACAAGCCCCCACCAGATCTCGAGGCACATAAGTTTGTCAACTGTTTCAAACAATGTTTGATACACCAGAATATTCAGTGGAGCCTGTTAAGTTGAACTTCCACCTAGAGCAATGGGATTAGACTTCTTCACAACTGAACAATGGACTATGCCTTGAATTATCAGTTTGGCATGTAGAAGTTTCGCCCATTGTCAGCTGATACATGGCTGCCGAAGGCTAAACCCCACGGGTGAAGCTTATTAGTAATACTCCATACCTCCTCATAAGATTCCTAGAGATCACCCAATCTCATAGACTGTGACCAGTAGTCGGGCTCACATAGGTGTTTTCCTCCAAAGAATGCTCTATAGGTTAGCATCTTGCTTACATAAGTTTTGGAACACATTAAGACAAAAGTCAGCCTGCCTTACAGAATTGAGTGTATTATTGCATCTCCAATGGAGTGGGTTAATTAAGGATACTCTCCTCGGTTGACAGCTGGATTGTTTTCCCAGGTCCTAATTCATGGGATCTTCGATTACATAGGTTGGGTTACCCCCATGGAAATTTACGTGGGGCTCATACCCATCTCCCTCGATGCATTTTCTATCAAAATCCGTGATAGCCCTTTCGTAAAAGGGTCTGCCAGATTTTTAGTCGTCTGGATATAATCCAACGCTATCACTCCGGAGTTTCTTTATTTTTGACAGATTTTAATCTTCTTCTTATGTGCTTTATGGATTCATATTGTCCTTTGAACTCTTAGCCTTGGCAATCATGTTTGATTGTCGCAGTTCATAAGGACAGTGGGGACTGGTTTATCAACCACCGGCAAATCCATCAAAAGCTCACGAATCCATTCTGCTTCGACGCATGATGTGTCTAATGCTGTGAGTTCTGCTTCCATAGTCGATCTCGTTAAGATCATCTACTTGCAAGACTTCCAGGAAACAGCACCGCCACCAAGTGTGAAGACATATCCACTTGTGGCTTTTATCTCATCAGTGTCAGATATCCAATTCGAATCACTAGACCCCTCAAGTATCGTTGGGTACCCAAAATAGTGAATTCCGTAGTTCACAGTACCTTGCAAATAGCACATCACTCGCTCAACAGCATGCCAATGCACATCTCCCAGATTGGAAACAAACCGGCTCAGTTTGCACACAAAAAATGAGATATCAGGACAAGTAGCATAGGCTAGTCACATCAGTGAACCAACCACTTGAGAATATCTCAATTAATCTACAGCCGTGCCTTCAAACTTTCAAATCCGGACGCTAGGTTCATATTGTGTTGCAGAAGGTCTGTAGTCCGAATATCCAAAATGGCTCAAAATCATCTAAACGTAGTGGGATTGCAAAAGTGTAATTCCCCCTATGTATTTCTTAGTAGCTCGATGTTCAAGATAACATCAGCCACGCCCTGGTCTTTCATCTCAAAGTTATGAGATAGAAAAGCCTTGACCTCCTCAATGACTTTGAGGTGGGTCCCAAATATCAGTATGTCATTGACATATAGACATGGTATAACTCCTTCGCCCCCACCATAGTGATAGTATACACATTTGTCAGCTTCGTTCACAAGAAAGCCATCAGATGTCAGAGTAGTGTTGAACTTCTCATGCCATTGCTTAGGCGCTTGTTTCGGGCCATACAAAGATTTCACTAGCTTGCACACCTTTCTTTCCTAACCATTTACTACAAAGCCATCGGGCTGTTGCTTGTGAATTTCCTAGTCTAGCTCTACGTTGAGGAAAGTCGTCTTAACGTCCATCTGATGAATGAGAAGACCATGCGAGGCAACACGCTGTCGGGGAAACTGATCCATGAACACCTATGGGGCCGGCGGACCGAGCCCCTTTCGGTTCGGCGGGGGGCGGAGGTCGCACGAAGAGCAGATCGAGGCGAAGCACACGAGCAGTTTACCCAGCTTCGGAGCTCTCCGGAGAGATAATACTCCTACTGATGCTTGTCTGATTGTATTGTGTTCTTGCTCGGGAGCGCCGAATGCTACAGTACACTTCAGCTGCTAACAAGACCGAGCGTGAGTGTGTTTCTGGCTTCCAACTGAGCCGACCCCCCTTTACGTTGCGCATGGGCCTCCTTTTATATGCTCAAGGGGTCACCGACAGGTGGCAACGTAAACAAGGGTAAAAACGTGAAAAGAGAGGTGGTTGGTATAGCGACCTGAATAGTGTATCCTACCTAACCCTGACGGCAAGGGACAAAGGCATTAAATGCCCGTCTGTGTCGCCCAAATAGTGCATAAAAGGACCGTCAGGGACGCCACCGCTTGCCACGATGGAGATCTTGTCAGCATCGCATGCCACTGCGTACCGCTGGCTGCACAGCCTTCCGCCACGCGCGCCTGGAAAGGCCCCAGGGCGACACGTTGATGGATGTGCTGGAGCATGGGCACAGAGTGGCCGCTTGCCGCGGCAAGCGCCTTACCGCAGTCGTTGCTTTGTCGCGTTCGGAAGCTTGTCACTCACCGGGCCTTGCCGGGATGCGTGGCGCGTCGCGGCAAGTTCCTTGGTACGCCTTGGTTGGCCTTCCCGGCAAGCTCCTCTTGCTGGGGCCTTGTCTCCTTGGCTTGAATACTTTGTTCTTGAATGGCTCTAGAGGAACCACGGAGGACCTTGGCGGTCACCCGGCAAGCCTTGCCACGGGGCGCTGCAACTGCCCGTGCACAAGTTCGGGATACTAGGGTACCCCTACTCTAGTACACCGACAGGAGACCCCGGGCCTGGGCCATACACGGTGCCGAGCGCTGTTGGGCCAGGCCCAAAACAGGGAACGGGCACACGCGGCCTGGATTACGTCGGCACTACCACGCGCGCCCTCCTCGCCGGCGTCGTCGGTCTCCATCGGCTCCGTGGCAGGTGGATCTGATGAACGGAAAGGGGAGAGAAGTCAAGCAAATATGCAAGAAGAAAATCAGAAGAAGAAGATCCCAAGGGAAGTTTCGGGCAAGAAAATTACCTGCGCTAGGATCTGCGGTCGCGGTCTCAACCGCCGGAGGATCACTGGTGTCGTCCCTTGCAGGAGAACTGTCTCTTGCCGGAGAGTTCTCCCTTGCCGGAGAACGCTCCCTT
Source organism: Triticum aestivum (assembly GCF_018294505.1). NCBI lineage: Eukaryota > Viridiplantae > Streptophyta > Magnoliopsida > Poales > Poaceae > Triticum > Triticum aestivum. Next base: position 450,126,501 of record NC_057810.1, on the reverse strand, counting down.
GCCGGGGACTCCTCCTTTGGCGGCGTAGTCGAGGCAGATGGCACTTCGGGAGCAGCTTCCGGGCACTCCTGGTGAGGCTGTTCTGCTCCTACACAAATCAACAGTCAAGATATCAGTAGAGAAAAAGAACACCCATGCGCGCCTGACAGCAGAAAGTAGACTATAAACTTACGCTGGGGGCTGCGCTGGGGGCTGCTTTGGGGAGTAGTTGCCGGGTCCATCAAGGTGGTCTCAGACACACCCCCTGCTGACACGGTGGGATCATCTTCGATGACAATCACCGAGGCCTTGGCTCTCTTCGCCGCTCTCTGGGTCAGCGTCCTGAAAAGGAATGGGTTCAGGTTGAAGCAAGTCAGATATAAGACGAAAGCAGCAAGATTGAAGAACTACAAGAACACCAAAGAATCTTACTCTTCTTCTTCGTCGTCGGAACTGAGCGCGGAGAGATCGAAGTCCGGCTCCCCTCCGGTGCGGCGAGGCGGAGGAGTAGGTTCCCTTGCCCGCTTGGCAGGGGCGGGAGTAGCGGCGGTGGACCGGGAGGATCTCGCTCCAGTTGCCGCAGCAGCGTGAGGCGCTCCCGCGGCAACAGTGCTTGCTGCGGTAGAGCGTGTCGCACGGCTCGGCGGCTGTTGGCTCGTCTGCCGCCCCGCTGCGTCCCCGGCCTTGCGGAGATGCCTCCTTGCCGGGGCCGGGGGCTCCGCCTGCGGCAAGCTGTCTGAAGGTTCGGGCTCTTCCTCGCCGGGCTCGCTCGGCTCAGCTTTAGGGCCGGCAAGATCTTCCTCGCCGGCAAACTCCTCGCGCTCGGCAACGCTTGCCGCCTCCGCTGCCTCTGCCTCCTCCACGGTGAACCCGAATTCGCCCGCGGCAACTGTTGCCGCCACCTCTTCCAGCCTGGTGGTGATGCGCTGCATCTCATCATCAGTGGTGTCGCGGGTGAGGCTCTTCTGCTCGTCAGCGCGGACCGGCACTTCTACCAAGTCGTCGAAGAACGCCTGCACGACATCATCCGCAGGTTCTTGCCAAGTTGGAGCGATTCCGTGCGAATCGCACAACGGCATCATTGCGGGGATCCGGTCGAGCGAAGAATTGTTGCACAACGGAACAACGCTCCTCGGCAACGTGAAGGGGTGCTGAGGATCGCATTTGAACAACTCCAGGAGCATCGCATCCAGCTCCAGGACGGTGAAGTTGAAGTTGAGGCTCGGGCGCAGCCTCATGATATCTGCCGAGTTCTTGAACTCCCAGGAGGGTCTCCCCCTCTCCTGCAGGGGGGCGATGCGGCAGCGAAGGAAATCTGCGCCGACAGCACCTACGGTGAGCCCGGCAAGCCTAAGGCGAACGATCCGGGTGATGGCAATTTTCAGCCTGCCATCTTCCGGGGCCACATTGCTCCAATCGTTGCCGCGCGCTATTGGGGCTTGTCGCAGGGCAGTGAATGGCTGCAGGTTCTCCTCGACGATCCAGCACCACTCTGCTCTCCACTCCTCCCACTTGCTGCGGAGCTCACCCTCCATATACGCTTCCTTCTTGCCGACTCTCGAGATCCAAGCGATCCCGCCGGCAAGAGGCTCTCCTCTCTCAACCCGAGGCATGAAGAAATGGCGGAAGAGGGCTACATTTGGGTGGACTCCGACAAAGTTTTTGCACAGATGTGCGAAAACTGCCATGGTCAGAACGGCGTTAGGGGTGAAGTCAAGGAGGCGGAACCCGTAGGTGTTCATGATGCCACAAAAGAATTCAGAAAAAGGTGGGCAGAGCCCGCAGTAGAAGAACAGCGCGAAGAAGGGATACCCGTTCGGCGCCAGTCTCGAAGCGGTGGCCGGGAGTACCCTCGTGCGCGGATGCGCTCGCGTCTCCGTCGACCAGAAGAGGTAGTAGTACTCCCTCAACTCTTTTGCACCGAGCTGAGGGGAGAAGAGGGCCCGCTCCTTCCGCAGCGCCGCGAGCCACTGCGCCTCGGCCGACTTCACGCCCTTCCCCTTGTCGGCTTTTGGAGCCATGGCGGAGGTGGTGGGGGAGATCGGCGGTGTTGATGATGCTGGTGGCAATGGGGGGCGGAGTGCTGCTCTCCTTCAGCTTCGGGAGGAAGGGGGGAGCGGCGGAGATTTGTGAAAATGGAGTAACAACCGGTGAGGTGGGCGAACTGCCCCTGTTTCCCCTGCTTATAAAGAGGGAGGGGGTGGACGTTTCGCCCTTCCGAATAAAGAAAGCCGGCAACCACCTTTTGTACAAGTCTTGCCGATGCTGCATATAATCCTTTGTACAAAGGCGGGCGAAGATCCCGTGCATAAGTAAAGCTCATGTGCTCCGCACATCTTGTCAATTTCATGCTTTATACTTATTTTGCATACGCTATCTGACACTTTGTGCAGCACCTGCCCCCGGTAAGCGATAACGAGCCTCAAGGCTCCATATCTTTATTTTCTCTTCTTTCTTTTTCTCGAAAAGGAAAGGAAGGTTCCCTCGCGCACAAGTTTGCCGGGGGGGGGGGAAGAGAGAAGATAATGGCGTGGACCAGGCATCATTCCAGGAAGTTTCGCCTTACCGGAAAACAAGCGACAGAAAAGCTAAGTTGCCAAAGTTTGAGCAACCAGTTTTTAAATTTTTAAGTTATCTTCCTCGAACCACCGTGCTTTGTATGGAAAACCTGTACGCGGAGGAACCAACTCGTAGCTAGTTGCGCCCTTATTTTGTTTCGAGTCCGCTCAACAACTTAAGTGAGCTGCGGCTAGTTCCGACAAGGTTTCTTGTCGGAAGCGGCACCGCCAGCAGGCTGCTGATGTCCCGCACTTAGCGCTCGCGGCTAGGGTGCCTGCGCCGACAAGTTCCCTAAAAGCGTAGGGTAAAAAAATACAAAGAAAGGAATCTAGTAAAGGAAATAACATAGCAAATCTCTACCCAAAATAGAGTTATATTACAAGATAGCTTGTCGCAGCTCTAACAGATTGTTCTCGTGACATGACTAGCAGCGACAAGGAGAAAGAGAAAACGGGCGGCCTAATCTACGCGATCGCCCTCAACCCTCTTGATCCCGCTCACCTTGTCCACAATGGGTGCGACAAGGGCCTTGAGTGCTTCCAGATTAGCATCCGGCGGCAGGGACTTGAGGACGTTGGTGAAGTTGAGGCCTGGGTTGCGGAAGGCCACCTTCATCAACACCTTCTGGAGAGCTCCTGCGCAGATCTTGCGCGACTCATCAGCCAGCTGCTTTGGGATCTTCTCCCGGAGTCGCTGGAGGGCCGTCGCCACGCCTTTGAAGAACAAGCTGAGCTTGGCGCTGGGTTGGAGGTGCTCGTCGGAAGAGTACTCGAGCTCCTCCATCCCCAGCTGCGCCAGCTCCCCGTCGATGGCGGCGGCAAGATCCACAAGACCCTCAGTCCAGTGCTCCACAGTCTCCCTGAAGGCGTCATGGGCGGCAGCAGCATTCGCCAGCTGCTCCTCGCCAGCCTTGACCTTCTCTGACAAGGTCACCTCCTGCTACCTGGCACGCCGAAGATGTCGGGGAAACTGATCCACGAACACCTATGGGGCCGGCGGACCGAGCCCCTTTCGGTTCGGCAGGGGGCGGAGGTCGCACGAAGAGCAGATCGAGGCGAAGCACATGAGCAGTTTCCCCAGCTTCGGAGCTCTGCGGAGAGATAATACTCCTACTGCTGCTTGTCTGATTGTATTGTGTTCTTGCTCAGGAGCGCCGAATGCTACAATACACTTGAGCTGCTAACGAGACTGAGCGTGAGTGTGTTTCTGGCTTCGAACTGAGCCGACCCCCCTTTACGTTGCGCATGGGCCTCCTTTTATATGGTCAAGGGGTCACCGACAGGTGGCAACGTAAACAAGGGTAAAAACGTGAAAAGAGAGGTGGTTGGTACAGCGACCTGAATAGTGTATCCTACCTAACCCTGACGGCAGGGGACAAAGGCATTAAATGCCCGTCTGTGTCTCCCAAACAGTGCAGAAAAGGACCGTCAGGGACGCCACCGCTTGCCATGATGGCGATCTTGTCAGCATCGCATGCCACTGCGTACCGCTGGCTGCACAGCCTTCCGCCACGCGCGCCTGGAAAGGCCCCAGGGCGACACGTTGATGGATGTGCTAGAGCGTGGGCACAGAGTGGCCGCTTGCCGCGGCAAGCGCCTTGCCGCGGTCGTTGCTTTGTCGCGTCCGGAAGCTTGTCGCTCACCGGGCCTTGTCGAGACGCGTGGCGCGTCGCGGCAAGTTCCTTGGTATGCCTTGGTTGGCCTTCTCGGCAAGCTCCTCTTGCCGAGGCCTTGTCTCCTTGGCTTGAATACTTTGTTCTTGAATGGCTCCAGAGGAACCACGGAGGACCTTGGGGGTCACCCGGTAAGCCTTGCCGCGGGGCGCTGCAACTGCCCGTGCACAAGTTCGGGATACTAGGGTACCCCTACTCTAGTACACCAACAACGCGAATGGTTTTCAGTCTAGCCACATGTCAGTAAGTATCCAAGAAATCCTCTTCTTCTTTTTGGGTATAACCCTTGCCACAAGCCTAGCCTTGTAGTTGTCAACAGTACCATTGGGCCTAAGCTTCTTCTTGAACACCCACTTACATCCTAATGGTTGGCAACCATAAGGACGATCAATGATCTCCCATGTCCTGTTTACCAAGATGGAATCCATCTCGCTACAAACCGCATCCTTCCAGTAGTCAGCATCCGGAGATGCATAAGCTTCTAAAATGGAACTAGGAGTGCCATCATCCACGAGGTACATGAGGAAATCAACACCAAAAGACTTTGTAGTCCTTTATCTCTTGCTCCTTATAGGTGCTTCCTCGTCATCCTCTGGTGAACTTTCATCAGTTTTTTGTTCATAATATTCCATCGGAATGGCAGGTTCAGGAGTCTCATTAGATTCCAGTCTAGATGTGCTTTGCATATCTCTCATGGGGAAAATATCCTCAAAGAATTGTACCGACCTTCCGGTCAGGTACCTCGGATTTCACTACTAGTAGAAATCTATAGCCAACATTATTCTTCGCGTATCCCAAATTAACGCAGTCCACGATCTTTGGTCCGAGCTTACGCTTTTTGGGGATCGGCACATTGACTTTCGCCAAATAGCCCCAAGTGTGCAAGTAAGAGAGTGTAGTTCTTTTATTTTCCAATTCTTCATAGGGAGTAGTCTCATTATCCTTCACAGGAACTTTATTCAAGACATGAGATTATGTGAATACAGCCTCCCCCCACCATGCTTTGCACTACTAGAAAAACGACTATAGCTAATATGGACATTAATGGTGCACCACGTATGTGGTGCGCCACTGCTATATGGCAGTGGCGCACCAGTGGCGCGTTATGGGGCATAGTAATGGCGCACTGTTGGACATAGTAATGGCGCATGATGTGGTGCGCCACTATTATCTGGGATACTAATGGCACACCATAGGTGCGCCATTACTATTTGTTACTAGTGGCGTGTTAATAGTAACGCACCTATATTGTGGCATTAATAGCAAAAACTGGTGCGCCACTAACGGCCTTTTTTCTAGTAGTGTTGGATAAACCCGATGTATCTAACATGGCGTTAGCCAACTCTGTTAGAGTACGGTTTTTCCGTTCAGCAACCCTGTTTGACTAGGGTGAATAGGGAGGCGTCCTGTCATGAATAATACCATGTTCTTCATAGAATAAATTGAACTCACTAGAAAAGTACTCTCCACCACGATCAGACCGGACTTGTTTTATTTTCTTCTCGATTTGGTTCTCAACTTCAACCTTATAGATTCTAAAGTAGTGTAGAGCCTCATCCTTTGTATTTAACAAATACACATAACAGAATCTAGTGGAATCATCAATCAAAGTCATGAAGTATTTCTTTCCACCTTTAGTGAACACACTATTCATCTCACAAAGATCTGAATGTATGAGCTCTAGTGGTGCCAGGTGTCTCTCCTTCACAGGCTTGTGAGGCTTACGAGGTTTCTTTGCTTGCACACATGCATGTCACTTAGAGCCTTTGGATAAAGTGAAACTCGGGATTAGATTCATCTTAGCTAGCCACATCATACGATCGAAATTTATGTCACAAAGACGTGAATGCCAAACCTCACATTCGTTCACATTGGAATGAGTTTGGTTCATGACTTCATTACAGAAATCCTCCATGGAAAGGCAGAACAAAACACCACAATCATATCCTTTTCCAACAAATAGTCCATAACGAGATATGACTACTTTGATAGCCTCAAATACTAACTTAAACCCTTCTTTACATAGAAGGGAACCACTAACGAGATTCTTCTTGATGGCGGGGACATGTTGCATGTTCTTTAGTTGCACGATCTTTCCCAAAGTAAAATTCAGATCTACCATGCCAACACCATGAACAGAAGCTTGCGAGCCATTCCCCATCAGGACAGAACAATCTCATGTGAACTGGTAAGAAGAAAACAAAGACACATCAGCACAAACATGAATATTGGCCCCAGTGTCAACCCACCAATCGGTGGACTGACAAACTGAAAGTATGGTAAATAGATTACCATACCCAGATGCCCCATCATTGTTTCTCAGAGTGACATTGACAGACTTGGCATCCTGTCCTGGCTTCTTATACTTGTTTGGGCACTTGTTTGCCCAATGTTCCTCAGAACCACAAGTGAAGTAGCCATCTCTCTTTTTATCTTTCTTCTTACCCTTCTTCTTGAAGGTAGTATTTTGCTGGACAGAGTTCTTTCCCTTGAACTTGTGGAACTTCTTCTGCACCACATTGGCGCTAGAAGAACCCTTTGCCCTTTTCATGCGTGAGTCCTTTGCTCTCGAGTTCTGCTCAACACTTAGATGACCGATGACATCCTCAATAGAGAATTCATGTCTCAAGTGCTTGAGAGAAGTAGAAAACACTACAAAAAAAATACACTTCCGTGATGATACATGTTTGTCACAGTAGGTCACGTTTTTGTCATGCATGTACATCCATGACGATTTTGTGATAGAATCAAGATAGTCATACATGTGCTGTTGTAGAAGTGTTCCATGATATTACCAAAATTATCATCACGGAAGGTCCACTTCCAGGATGATAAATCGCTCGTCATGGAAGTGCTTTCGTCAAGGGTGACCGACACGTGGCATCCACCGTAACGGGTCGCCGTTAAGCTATCAGGTCCGGTTTTGGATCCGGTGACCCACTAACAGCCACGACAAATGGGGATTTTCCATGTGTAAATTTCTCATTGGCCGAAGGAACCACGTGTTGGCTCACTGTTGGGACAGATATCATCCACTCATTGGACCGAAGGCGCCTATGATACGTCATCACGTGGCATGGACCAACATAGGCCCATATAGGTTAAAAAGGCCGTCCCAGTCAAAGGCCCATAGTATTTACTCATGTACTAGTGGGCCAGCCCTATAACGGCCTGTTTAAACATGTCCCATTTATGGCCCGAAGCCAGATCTGGCCCGTTAATTGTTCGTCGAATATTTGGGCCCAATTGCGGCCTAGTGACATTGCGGCCTATTAGAGGCCCGATGTAGACATGGGCCCATTTCAGCCCGGTGTGTCTTTTAGCCTGGGAATGGCCCGTGCTGCCCATGGGCCACATATGGTCTGACGCGACATCTGGCCCTCTAACGGCCCGTGATAAAGGTGGCAACAATTCAGCCCAACGTGACTTTGGGCCTGTTAAAGGCATGTCATATAATTCGTCCCGTTGATGCCTCTACAAAGCATTCGGCGTATTAAAGGCCCATCATATCAGTGGGCCAACTAAGGCCCGAGATATGTTTTGGCCTGGCAATGGCCCGTCATATAACTGGGCATGAAAAGGCCTAGTCTAAATTTTAGCCTGCTGAAGGCCCGTCGACGACTAGTGAAAATTGAGGCCCAACATGCATTTTGGCATGCTAAAGGCCCATGGTTACTTCTGGGCCGTAACAGGCCAGCACAATATTCAGCGTGTTGATGGCTGGAAGCTACATGGGCCCAACTAAGCTTTGGGTCCACTAAAGGCTCAACTAAACTGTGGGTCAAATGTAAGCCTCTGTAAGTTGTGGGCCTGGCGCAAAGTGTGAAGGCTCTAATGGCCTTTCAGGCCCAAGAAAGTTGTAGGCCGGCCCACTTGTGGCCCGCTAAAAGCAGGCCAGTTAGCGAATATTTCGTCTCGGTCGACTAAATTAGATTTTTGCCATTTATTTTCAGATAGCGAATGATGGTAGTAACTAGTAGGAATTAAGAACAAACCTACTCTATTCAAGAAAGAAATTATGGCATAGTAACTTAGAATAAACCTACACTATACAATAAAGGATTTATGGTATATTACATCCACTGGGCATCGAAGTTCACCACCAGTGATCATAAAGCGCAACGAAGAAGCAAATTACAAAAACTGGGCGCCATTGCAGTGTAACAAAATAATATTGAACCAAGACCACTTCCAAGACAGTTCAAGAAAGGTTAGCCTTGCGCGGGAGCTGCTGCGCAAGCTGCTGAGCAAGGCTGTGAGACTAGCCTAGCATGTCGGTCGTAGCTTCCAGGTGTAGCTATTTATCAGTGAGGTTTTCATTGGTCTTCTCCGCAATCTTTCTTAGAGATAGGACTTCATGTCGAAGTTGAGTTGGAGAATGCCTTTCTGCTAGAACTTGGGACTGAAGAAGTTGAACCGATTCAGACAGCAAATTCTGTGAGCTTGTTTGACTTCTAGTCTCAAGTAACTTGAACACTGCATCAAGACAAGACTTTGGGGTTGTCTCGCTTTGTTCAAGATGTTTTGCCTTCTTTGCTGCAATATATGTTGGGTTTGTCTCACAGCCTTCAGCAGACTTGTGCATGCCATCAGGCATCTCACCCTGAAACAAGCAGAGAGATGACAGGTATTGCACATGTATAAACAAATATGATAACTGTGCTATTAATTCCATCCAATTTCAAATTAGAAAATAGAGTAAGTTCAAAATATCAATAGCATAATTTGGCATTGTTCATAATGCGGGGAGTTCACCACACTACTGGATTACCATGTCAACATCACAAGCATAGATGAAGGGCAAAGACAATCATCGTACCTATTTTGGTTAATGTGCAAGGCATCTTGTTCATATCATCAGTCACATCAGTAAGATAAAATAGGAGATGACAAGGTGCAAACGTGGGTTGCTTCACCACACACCGGATTACAGATCCACAAAAACAAGCATACATATAGGGAGTATTGAGTAATGTGCATGGTATGAATAAGGAATTTGGTTTTACAAGTAAAACTTTGAACTTACGGTTGTTGCAAACATGCATTTTGATAGAATCAGCAAACTAAACAGCAGTTAATGATAGGGAGTATGAGCAAATTAAACAGCAGTTGAGGATAAAGGCTTTAGAAGGACTAACTTACATTAACAGTTAACACCGGCTTTATAATGCCCTTCTCCATATCAAGGGAAGGATAACTCAAGAATTTCAGCACAAAATCTTCTTCACAAGCATTGCCTGTACTCTAATTTTGTAGAGAGTAATTATAGATATGATAATACTGGAAGTAAAAGAGGATAATGCAGATAAGATGAAGATTGATGCTACATAATCAACTACCCATCCCTAGAAGTACTAGCGTTACAAGACAAAATGTACTGACAAGAGCAATGGGCTACACTTCTGCACTAGCATTGTCTGTGTATTCAACTTTTTGGTAAGATTAAATATAGATCTGACATTTTTTAGTAAATGGTGGGCAAGGGAGATAAGATGCAGAATGCTACACAATGAACCAATCCCTCTTCCCATAATGTAAGTATTTTGAACACTGCTGTACTCTACAAAACGTTCTTATATTATGGGACGGAGGGAATAGTTGTTAATGTAAGTACAGTGATAGACGATGTTCAGTCCTTACAAGAGGAGAGTAGAGCTAAACCTCTTCAAAAGCATTGGGTTGATTCTAAATTTATGTGAGAGTCCATACGGATCTTATAATGTCCACCAAATGGAAGATAACGAGGCTAACATGTGCAATGATGCTACATAGTCAACCAGCTATGAAAGTAAGTATGGTCATACAGGGCAAGAGGTACTCACAAGAGGCAATGCAGTGTGCAGTATAGTTGTGAGATTCTGTGGTCCCTTGAGAATGAATGTTCTTCTATAAACAGTTTTCGTACAAGTGAGACGTTAAGGCACATGCAGAAATGTAGTTCAAATTGTGATGTGATATCATAGACAGTACCTTACGCTGTAGACGAGACCAATGTGTAACAAGATTATTCTAGTCACTGTCTGATTAATGTAGCACACGAGACTTTATAGAAATTTTGTTTACAGGATTGCCATCGAAGTGCGCTTACCTCAGGTAGGAATGATACTTCATCAACAAGTGCATGAAAAGCGCAACCAACCCTTGCTCGTCCTGACAATCCAGTTTGGTCCTTGCCTATTCAAAAGAATGAAATCTTGTGTCTTCTGTCAGCAGAAACATATGCAGTAATTATGTGATGCCTGGATAATTAGCTACAGTAATCCCACGTTAATGATGCCATGTCACCACGGTTACTGTTGCTAATCTCGCGTTAGTTCAAAACCGATTCAAATTCAAATTTAGATTTAAGTCACGTGGTAAAAAAAAATCAAATGTCAAAATAATGTTAAATGGGTTGAAGATATTCACTAGATAATTGCCATACCTTAACAAACATTCTAGAGATATTTAAAATGGCCCTGGATATGAAAACAGTACCAAAAGAACCCCAATTAAGTCATTTCCTTTTTAATCAAAATACAAATAACATCAAACCACTCCCAAACTTTTTATGTCAGTGAGGTATATTGCATACTAAATATTGAGACCGGCCACACATTTTACAAACGTGGATTATTGTTAAAGTGCAAGAAAAAGTAAACGAAAAGAAACAGAGGACCTAACCTACTAGGCCCTGTGGCCCATTAGCCAAAAAGCAGCCCAGCCCACCCCTGCTATCCCCTTTCCCTCGCTACAGGAGAAGGAGGGGGGGCCGTGGCAGCCATCCACGGCGTCTTGGCCGCGGTGGCGGCCATCGGCGACCCCTGCCCCGCCTACAAAATAGCCCCGAGGCCCTCCCCAAACCCTAGCATATCCATTCCCTTTGCTGACCTCTCCCCCTCTCAAATTCGACCGTGCCCGAGTGTAGCCGTCAACGCACCATCGTCGTTCTCGTGAGCAGAGTCGTCCCCGAGCGCCAAGAGATGTCCGGGAGCTTTGTCTCCATCGACCACTTCGCCTGCGTGGGTCAGCCCAAGCTAGGACGCCTCCAACCCTCGCCATTGTCCTCTTCTTCTTGTCTTCCCCGCCACGGCCGCTGACGTTCATCGTCAGATTCGCCGTTTCCCGAGCTCCCCTGACGCGCTCACGAGCTCCTCTGTAACCCCTCTTCCCTCGTCGAATCCATACCCGTATGCCTCCACCACCGCATGCCCGGATCTCTGTGGGAGCTCGTGCTCACCACCACTCCCATCATGCTTCCCCGCGCCCATCTGTGCATCGGCCATGTTCTCTGGGCGCGACCGCCTGCGCATGGCTGCACGCCCCTGGCCTTGCCTTGGTGTGCCGCGGCGTGCCGGTAGCCACCCTTGTCTGCGCTCGCTATACCGCTGCTGCCTGCATACTGCAGTTGCTGCACCGCGGCCCGCCGTCGCCCCCGCCGGCGTGCTTCGTGGCCGCGGCCACCCCCACGGCTGTGTACCGCACGCCCTGCCTTACTCGCTGGATGCCCCTAGCCATGCCCGCGCGCGCTTGCGCAGCCCTGCTTGTTGTCGTAGCCGCCCACTGCCTACTATGCCCGTGTGCCTCGCGCTCGCTCGCCGGTGCTCTGCTGTTGGCTGTGTGCTACTTCTGCTGCCTTCCGCTGGCTACTGCTTCTGTTGCTGTTTTCCTACTACTGTCGCTGCTGCTTTTGCCTTAGGTGCTGCTTTGCTAGCTCCTACTAAGCTGCTGCTCATAGTTGCTGCCGCCGCCGCCGCTGCTTTGCTCCTGCCGGTGCTTGCACTGCCTTGCTGCTGCTCTAGTTGCTGCGTGATGTGTGTGTGCTGTATATGTATGTGTGTTGTGTGTATAGCGCACATGTGTGTGTTGTGTGTGTGAGTGGCTCGGCTAGGCTCTGTCCACTAATAGCCGGTCCTTAAGTTTAATTAAAGTAGGATTAGGGGTATTTTAGTGCTAAACTAGTCTACTAATAGCCGACTGTTACTTTGAGGCGGAGCGACAGGGCAGGTTGAGACCACCTAGGCGAGAGGTGGGCCTGGCCTTGGTCGGCGTTCGCAATTACTTTAAATAACACATTTAACGAGTTCTTGGTATTTGATCTGAGTCTGGCCACTGGCCTATATGCACTAACCAACTACGCAAGAACAGTTATGGTCACTCGACATCGTGGTATCAGCCGAAGCCTTGTTGACGTTAGAGACTGAGCGGCACGCGCCGGATTGGACCGTAAGCCTGCACTTGTATTAAGGGGGCTAGGTCTACTTCCGTCCGCGTTCGCAACGTGCAGGTGTGCAATGGACGATGGGCCTAGTCCCCTGCATGCATAGGATTTTGATCGGCGTGCTGACCTCTCTGTTGTGCCTAGGTGGGGCTGCGACGTGTTGATCTTCCGAGGCCGGGCATGACCCAGGAAAGTGTGTCCGGCCAAATGGGATCGAGCGTGTTGGGTTATGTGGTGCACCCCTGCACGGAAGTTGATCTATTAGAATAGCCGTGTCCCTCGGTAAAAGGACGACCCAGAGTTGTACCTTGACCTTATGACTACTTGTAGGACCTTGAAGTATGTCTAGAGGGGGGGGGGTGATTAGACTACTTGACCAATAAAAACTTAACCTTTTCCCAATTTTAGAGTTTGGCAGATTTTAGCTACTTTAGCACAAGTCAAGCAATCATCACACAATTCAAGCAAGCATGCAAAGAGTATATAGGCAGCGGAAATTAATGCATGCAACTTGCAAGAAAGTAAAGGGAAGGGTTTGGAGGATTCAAACGCAATTGGAGAAACGGATGTTTTTGGCGTGGTTCCGATAGATGGTGCTATCGTACATCCACGTTGATGGAGACTTCAACCCACGAAGGGTAACGGCTGCGCGAGTCCACGGAGGGCTCCACCCACGAAGGGTCCACGAAGAAGCAACCTTGTCTATCCCACCATGGCCGTCGCCCATGAAGGACTTGCCTCACTAGCGGTAGATCTTCACGAAGTAGGCGATCTCCTTGCCCTTACAAACTCCTTGGTTCAACTCCACAATCTTGTCAGAGGCTCCCAAGTGACACCTAGCCAATCTAGGAGACACCACTCTCCAAGAAGTAACAAATGGTGCGTTGATGATGAACTCCTTGCTCTTGTGCTTCAAATGATAGTCTCCCCAACACTCAACTCTCTCTCAATGGGTTTGGATCTGGTGGAAAGAAGATTTGAGTGGAAAGCAACTTGGGAAGGCTAGAGATCAAGATTCATATGGTAGGAATGGAATATCTTGGCCTCAACACATGAGTAGGTGGTTCTCTCTCAGAAATGGTAAGTTGGAAGTGTAGGTTCGTTCTGATGGCTCTCTCCACGAATGAAGAGGAGGTGGAGGGGTATATATAGCCTCCACACAAAATCTAACCGTTACACACAATTTACCAAACTCAGTGGGACTGAATTGTTAAACTCGGTCGGACCGATTTAGTAAACCTAGTGACCGTTAGTGATTTTTGGTGGGACCGACATGCATCTCTGTGAGACCGATTCGGTTAGGGTTAGGGCATAACGTAATCTCGGTAAGACCGATTACACAAACTCGGTGAGACCGATTTGGTAATAAGCTTTCCAGAGAGTTGGTCAGGTAAACTCGATGGGACCGATTTGCTCTTTTCGGTGAGACCGAAATGTTACAAAAAGGAAACAGAGAGTTTACATTGCAATCTCGGTGGGACCGATCGCTCACTTCGGTTAGACCAAAACGTTACGAAGGGAAACAGAGAGATTGCAACCCCATCTCGGTGAGACCGAGATCCCTATCGGTAAGACCGATTTGCTTAGGGTTTGTGGTAGTGGCTATGACTGTTGGAATGGGTGGCGCCGGACAGGAAGTTTCGGTGTGACCGATTTTGGCTTTGGGTTTAGGTCATATGTGGATGTGGGAAAGTAGTTGAGGGTTTTGGACCATATCACTAAGCACATTGAAGCAAGAGGCCCATTAAGAAACACCTCATCCCTCCTTGATAGTATTGGATTTTCCTATAGACTCAATGTGATCTTGGATCACTAAAATATAAAGTGAAGAGTCTTGAGCTTTTGAGCTTGAGCCAATTCTTTGCCCTTAGTATTTTGAGGGATCCACTTTCATCATCCATGCCATGCCATTCATTGAGCTTTCCTAAAATAATAGTCTTGGAATAGTATTAGCTCAGTGAGCTATATGTTGTTATTAATTACCAAAACCACCTAGGGATAGTTGCACTTTCAATCTCCCCCTTTTTGGTAATTGATGACAACATATAGATCAAAGCTTCGACAAATGATAATAAGATTGAATAACATTGTCGCTTTGAGAAGTATGTGATAAGCAAGTGCTCCGCCTAAATTTGTGCATAGTTTAAGATTTGCTTTGGACTGCAAATGCACAATGAATGAGGCTCATGGGTTACTCTTCCATGTCAGATACATCTTGGTGGAGCGCTCAGAATAATAAACAATGAATACATGCACTCATCACCAAGCATAGTGAGTGATCATATAAGATAGATAGGATAATATCAAGCATGCATAAGTGTAGCTTATGATCAAACACATGATCATCAATGTCTCACAGGCATAGTATCTCAATCAAAGGCAAACAAAGTTTGAAAGAACACCAAATAAAGCAAGAGAGAATAAAAGCAACACTCTCTCTCGAAGCCTATGATCTATACATTTTTCTCCCCCTTTGGCAACAAGTTACCAAAAAGTTCGTAGAAAATGCATAGTGCTAGATTGTCTCTCAGGCTTGATCTTTTGGTGGTGGTGTAGAGATGGCTCCTTGGACGAAGGCTTCAGTTGAAGTAGAGGGTGCTGTAGGAGTTGGTGCTGGAGCTGGTTGCACTGGAACTGTTGGGGCAGTAGCTGGTGCTGAAGTTGTAGCTCTAGTGTCTATCACTGGCACTGCAACTGACCTTTGGGCTCTGGGCACTCTGGCAAACACATTGGTGGTTGTCTTGCCCTTCCTCTCCTGCATGTCATCCTGAAGCTGCTCTACAACTGACTGAATCTCAGTTACCTTGACATCTAGATCATAGAACTTTTGTTCCATGATTCTCTCCAGGCTCTCCTGGTTTTGAGTTAGGGTGGCCAACCCCTTCTCAATCCTCAGAGTTGATGCTATCAAGTAACCAAGCTGCTCTTGTTTGGTCTTCAAGAAATACTCAGATGCCTCCTCTTGAGTTGGCATCTTCGATTTTCCTATAGACTCAATGTGATCTTGGACAGATTGTGGATCATCTTCATTCATGACAACCTCATTGTCCTCAAAGTCTGGATAAATTGGAAAATGTTCCTTATCCAACTGATATTTCCCTATGCCCATCTTGGAGTTGATCATTTCTTGAATTTGAGGTTCATATCCACAGCTCCTCTTCTGATCTGCTGCAGTCCTCTTGATTGTCTCAATGATCAGGCTCATGACTTTGAACTTCTGGGGCACATCAAACACATGCAGCATGTTGATGGCATGTCCTCTGATCATGTTATGGTCACCTGACTTGGGCAACAAAGTATGCCTCAGAATCCAATTGATGGTTGACAATCCTGACAGCAGAAAATGAACTGATCCAAACTTGTGAGTCTCTACAGCCTTGTCAGGAATTTCCTTGTACATGTGAGCCATTGAATTGTGACCCAACTTCTTCTTGGCATATATGTCCAAGTCATCTTCTTCTTCCTTGGGGGCATTGATCAAACTTGCCCATTCTTCAACAGTAGATTGGTACCTAGTACCTTCAGATATCCATACAATTCTACCATCTGGATAAAAGTGTGCTGTGGTGTAGAACTGCATGATAAGCTCATCATTCCAGTTGGTAAACTTCTGTCCAACAAAATCTGCTACTCCACAAGCAATAAAGCTCTCCTGCACTCCAGGGTAGTGCTGCTCATTCTCCCTGATGAATTTCCAGTCAACCCACCTCATATCACAGACAATCGGCTTCTTATCCAACAGAATGGTCTCATAAAAGGCCTATTGTTCCTTTGTGTGGAACCTGTAGTCAACAGCAGTTCTTCTTCTTGAAGCATATGGGTCTTCCATCATCCACAGCCTCAGCCCTGAATCCTTCCTGATTCTCATGTCCTCAGCCACAGGATGGGCATCATTGTGGTCTGGTATCTTGGGCTTGAGCTTTCTAAGAACCTGACCTTCTTCATCTTCATCTTCTACAACATTGGGCACTTGGGCCTTGTTCTTCTCAGCAGCTGGAATACTCCTAGTATTCCTCTTTGGAGCTTGCTTGGCCTTGGAGGCAGCTTTGGGTGCATCTTTGGGCTTGGATGTTGCAGCCCCTACCCTGATTGCATCTCCCATAAGCTTAGCTGCCTTAGGAGCTGGTGCAGCATCCTCTTCCTCTTCATCAGAATCCCTTCTCATTGAGGGCTTTCCAAGGACCTTGGCAGTTGTGGTTCTAGCTCTCTTCTTTTTCTTGTCCTGGTCAACATCATCCTCTGATTCAATTGTGAACTTCATGGCTGCACCAGTGGGGACTTTCTGAGGTTTTGATGGTGCCTCTTTCCTTGCAGGTGCCACTTTGGGTTGAGTCTGAGCTGGCACTTGAGTGGACTTCCTGGCCTTTGGCATTGGAGTTCTCTTGGCAGGAACTTTCTTCTGCAGGCCTGGCTTTGTGCTTTGTGCAGAGCCATACTCTTTCTGGAGCACCACCTTTTTGGAAGTGACCTCATCCTCCTCAGCTTTGTAATCCTCATCTTCTGAGTCTGAGGTTCTCTTCTTCCTTTGCCTAGTTGCTGCCTTAGGCAAGTTGCTAGGAGTGCTTCTGATCCCATCATCTGAAGTTGAGGGACTAGTGCCCTCACTCAAGTCCATGTGCTCTTCAGGCCTGTTCTGGCTGTCACTCTGATCAGACATACTGCAAAAGCTGACTGCTGACCCTGTGAAGAGTTATAGATGAGATATAATAGATGAGCATCACAAAATGCAGAGATTTTTGCAAAAGAATGATTCAAAAGTTCAGTTTTAGTTTTCCACGGAAAGCATTTTGGATCAACCGATTTTCAAACTCGGTGATACCGAATCAGTTTTGGAACCTAAACTGATGATCTTGGTTGGACCGAGTTTCAGTTCGGTGGCACCAAAACTGCTAGGGTTTCACAGAATCCTCAAATCAGTCGCACCGATTAGTAATTCTCGGTCAGACCGAGAGTCACTAGTGCAATGGCATATGCCAAATCGGTGAGACTGAGTTTTTCAACTCGGTGGGTCCGAGATGGTTTCGGCGGAAACCTAACCCTAAAAATTTGAATCGCATCTAATCTACGGACTATTTTGACTGGATAGGAGAATCTCAATCGTGGCAAGAATCAATATGAAAACAATGTGCTAGGAATCAGACGTGGATAGCACAAAGATCAAGTCCATACCCTAACTTGGCGGCGGACTTTCCACGGCGGCAACGGCGGGGACGATTTCTGTTGACAGCAACGAAGACTAGCGATAGGAGTCTGCTGGCGGCGAGGAGACAATCCAGAGACCACGATGGCAGAGCGAACTATTGCATGGGCGATGGGTTTCGGAGAAATTTCCACACTTTTGCCCGTGGCTATATATAGCCCGACCCTGTCGGTGTGACCTAGTGGAACAACTCGGTGGCACCGAGATGCATAACTGTGTTTAGTTATAGCAAATCGGTGAGACCGAAAGGTTCAAATCGGTTGCACCGAGATTGAAAACTTAGATCAACTTGGTGATCTCGGTAGGACCGAAATGGAAGAATCGGTCAGACCGAGAAGCACAAAGAGGTTTTGGAAGTTTAAGTCTATGATGAATCGGGGACTCTGAGTGCTCCTCACACAGAGTGGTTCGAATCTGACTTGATCAAATTTTTTGATGTAGCATGAATAGAGTTTGAGATGAGAAAAGCATAGATAGCTAAAGAAGGTTCTTAGGCATTCTTGTCCATCCACTTGGCACAAAGAAAATAATCCAAACAATCAAAACAACAAGTGGATGTCCTTGAATGAGTAAAATATGCACCAACATGCTCACACAATAAGATAGCAAATGAAATATGTGGCAAAGCATGCACAACCAATTTTAGCATCTATCAAGCAATTTGGCGATGACTAGGTCATCTATATATGAGTATATTGACTTAGGAATCAAATGAGAACATTTGATCATAGGTCATACTCATCGTTTAAGCTCAAGTGGGGTTACCACTTTTACATAATGCATTAATGTGTTCACACCATTAGAGTTGCTTTGACTCAATTCTTAGAGTTAAGCTCCCCCTAGATGTGAGATCCCCCCTTAGAGGGATGAACTAACCTTGGGTTTTGTCGATGATGACTTCATGTAGGTCTTGAAGATGTAGATGCTCAATGTTAATGTAGATCATTTGGAGCAATCCATTGGAGTGAGTTGCACTTTCAACTTACCTACATGGGTTAGTCCCACAAGGAACAAACAAGAATATACATAGACATAGAGTGATGTACACACAAGATGATGTCCATGAAATCATTAGGTTACCTTGTCCCTTGTCTTACCAACATGAGGGTTTGTGACTCCTTGAACTAGTGCAAGATGTGGAAGTTGAGTGCACTTGTTCTTGCCAAAATGATATGAGTGAAGAATGTTGGCGGAGTCACCCTCAAGAACTCTCTAGTTCTTCTTCTTCGGGATCCACATCATCTTGATGGGAATCCTTGGAGTTGTAGTCATACTAGATGAGGTAGAACTTGACGTAGGCTTGGGGACCCACTTGAACGAGGCTTTGGATGCTTCTTCAAATGCATCAATCTCTTCTTGAAGCTTGTCCTTGCCTTTGTTCTTGTGGTCTAGAGGTTGAAGATCATCTTGAGCTTGTGTTCCCTTGAAGGAAGTAGGATCATACTTCTCTTGTTGAGGAACAAACTTTGTCTTGGGGTATTGATCTTCTTCCCACTCAACTCCATTGGCATTGAACTTTCATTCAAAACCAACACCTTGATTCTTCCGGTGCCTTCCTTGCTTGCATACAATTTCCTCGAATTGCTTACTCCCGGCAAGGCTCTTGTAAACACCTTTCTCCATAATTCCCTTCAATAAGCTATTTTCCTGCTCAAGTGTAACTTGGCTAAGAGAATCATTAGTGGAATCAAGAGAACTACTAGAAGCAACAATATTGGATTTGACATTATTATTGTTACTACTAGAGGAAGTATCTTTCTTGTGCTTGTTATTAGACTTGACTTGGGGCATGTAAGTAGATAAGAGTAAACGCTTGGCAATGTAAGAAGAACTTTTCATGCGAAGATCATCATTGATTGCTTTTAAGAACTCATGCTCTTGCTCAAGATTGAGCTTTTCAAAGCGTAACTTCTCATGAGCCCTTAAAAGTTCTCGATGATCTTCGTAGATAGTTTCATGAGCTAACTTAAGGGAGTTTAATTCTTTAGTTAGAAGCTCAATCTTGTCCTTATCATTGTCATTCATTTTAGCATGATTAGCCTGATTAATTGACGTGTCATCATAGTATTCATCACTAGAGTTGTCAACAAGTAAATCATCATCCACAAGCAAGTCATCTTCATCACTATTGAAATCAACATACTCGGGATGTGTTACCTTTGGAACTTTGGCCATGAAGCATCTTCCAACACCTTCATTTGGTGAATCAAATATGTCGTAGGAGTTGGTTGACACAAGTGCTAGACCGGCAACACCTTCATCTTGAGTATATTCTGAGTCGGAGTGATAGCTTCTCTCGGAGTGATTGTCGGAGTCGGAGCCTTATACCCATTCACCAACATGAGCTTGATGTCTTCGTTTTGTGTAGCTCCTTGATGACTTGTCCTTCCTTTCCGAATCTTTTCTTCTCCGTGAGGGTCTTCGTTCATAACGATCATCTCTACTCCTCCTTTCTCTCGGTGGTGATTCTTCTCTTTTGCTCCTTCTTCTTGGAGAATCTTCTCTTCTTTTGTAGGGTGTCGTACACTCATAGGAGTAGTGTCCGGGTCTCCCACAATTGTAGCAATTTCGCTCACGGCTAGAAGATCTCTTGTCATTGTAAGACCTTGATTTGGAGCTTCTTTCTTTGCTTCTACTCTTGTAGAATTTTTTGAAGTTCTTCACCATTAAGCTCAATTCTTCATTGAAGGTTGGTTTCTCACTTGATGATGTGGGGGCTTCACTTGAGGCTTTGTAAGCACCATTTGACTTGTTGTGAAGTTCCTCCTTATCCTTGAGTGACATCTCATGAGCAACAATCCTTCCAATGACTTCCGTTGGCTTGAGATCTTTGTAGTTTGGCATCATTTGAATCAATGTGCACACGGTATCATACTTTCCATCCAATGCTCTTAAGATCTTCTTGATGATGAATTTGTCGGTCATCTCTTCACTCCCTAAGACGGCAATCTCATTTGTGATAAGAGCAAGCCTAGAGTACATTTCAGCGACACCTTCACCATCCTTCATTTTGAACTTGTCAAGCTGACTTTGGAGCACATCCAACTTGGATTCCTTGACGGACTCGGTACCTTCATGCATATCAATCAAAGTATCCAAAATTTCCTTTGCATTCTCAAGACGGCTGATTTTGTTGAATTCTTCGGGGCACAATCCGTTGAAGATGATATCACAAGCTTGAGCGTTGTATTGCAACATCTTCAATTCTTCCGCATTAGCTTCATGGTTCGGTTCTCTCCCATCGAAAAATTCACCTTGCAAGCCAATACAAATAATTTCCCAACGGCAGGGTTATGTCCAAGAATATGCATTTTCATCTTATGCTTCCAACTAGCAAAATTAGTACCATCAAAGTAAGGACTTCTACGGTGATAATTTCCCTCGCTAGACGCCATACTCTCCTAGGTTGTGAAACCAAGGCTATGACCACCAAAAGATATAGAAATCAAAGCAAATGGAGACCAAAGCTCTGATACCACTTGTAGGACCTTGAAGTATGTGTAGAGGGGGGTGATTAGACTACTTGACCAATAAAAACTTAACCTTTTCCCAATTTTAGAGTTTGGCAGATTTTAGCTACTTTAGGACAAGTCAAGCATTCATCACACAATTCAAGCAAGCATGCAAAGAGTATATAGGCAGCGGAAATTAAAGCATGCAACTTGCAAGAAAGTAAAGGGAAGGGTTTGGAGGATTCAAACGCAATTGGAGACACGGATGTTTTTGGCGTGGTTCCGATAGGTGGTGCTATCGTACATCCACGTTGATGGAGACTTCAACCCACGAAGGGTAACGGCTGCGCGAGTCCACGGAGGGCTCCACCCACGAAGGGTACACGAAGAAGCAACCTTGTCTATCCCACCATGGCCGTCGCCCATGAAGGACTTGCCTCACTAGCGGTAGATCTTCACGAAGTAGACGATCTCCTTGCCCTTACAAACTCCTTGGTTCAACTCCACAATCTTGTCGGAGGCTCCCAAGTGACACCTAGCCAATCTAGGAGACACCACTCTCCAAGAAGTAACAAATGGTGTGTTGATGATGAACTCCTTGCTCTTGTGCTTCAAATGATAGTCTCCCCAACACTCAACTCTCTCTCAATGGGTTTGGATCTGGTGGAAAGAAGATTTGAGTGGAAAGCAACTTGGGAAGGCTAGAGATCAAGATTCATATGGTAGGAATGGAATATCTTGGCCTCAACACATGAGTAGGTGGTTCTCTCTCAGAAATGGTAAGTTCGAAGTGTAGGTTCGTTCTGATGGCTCTCTCCACGAATGAAGAGGAGGTGGAGGGGTATATATAGCCTCCACACAAAATCTAACCGTTACACACAATTTACCAAACTCGGTGCGACCGAATTGTTAAACTCGGTTGGACCGATTTAGTAAACCTAGTGACCGTTAGTGATTTTCGGTGGGACCGACATGCATCTCGGTGAGACCGATTCGGTTAGGGTTAGGGCATAACGTAATCTCGGTAAGACCGATTACACAAACTCAGTGAGACCGATTTGGTAATAAGATTTCCAAAGAGTTGGTCAGGTAAACTCGATGGGACCGATTTGCTCTTTTCGGTGCGACCGAAATGTTACAAAAAGGAAACAGAGAGTTTACATTGCAATCTCGGTGGGACCGATCGCTCACTTCGGTTAGACCAAAACGTTACGAAGGGAAACAGAGAGATTGCAACCCCATCTCGGTGAGACCAAGATCCCTATCGGTAAGACCGATTTGCTTAGGGTTTGTGGCAGTGGCTATGACTTTTGGAATCGGTGGCGCCGGATAGGAAGTTTCGGTGTGACCGATTTTGGCTTTGGGTTTAGGTCATATGTGGATGTGGGAAAGTAGTTGAGGGTTTTGGACCATATCACTAAGCACATTGAAGCAAGAGGCTCATTAAGCAACACCTCATCCCTCCTTGATAGTATTGGCTTTTCCTATAGACTCAATGTGATCTTGGATCACTAAAATATAAAATGAAGAGTCTTGGGCTTTTGAGCTTGAGCCAATCCTTTGTCCTTAGTATTTTGAGGGATCCACTTTCATCATCCGTGCCATGCCATTCATTTAGCTTTCCTGAAATAATAGTCTTGGAATAGTATTAGCTCAATGAGCTATATGTTGTTATTAATTACGAAAACCACCTAGGGATAGTTGCACTTTCACTACTAGAACCGGATACTTAATAAAACACACCCAGACCAGTTCCAGAGACAACCCGGTGATCGCTTTCCCACAGGGCGACGAGGGGAGGATCGCCGTGTAGGATTATGCTATGCGATGCTACTTGGAGGACTTCAATCTACTCTCTTCTACATGCTGCAAGATGGAGGCTGCCAGAAGCGTAGTCTTCAATAGGACTCGCTATTCCCCTCTTATTCTGGCATTCAGTAGTTCAGTCCACCGATATTGCCTCTTTACACATATACCCATGCATATGTAGTGTAGATCATTGCTTGCGAGTACTTTGGATGAGTACTCACGGTTGCTTTGCTCCCCCTTTTCCCTATTTCCTTTTCTTCTCGGATTCCACAACCAGACGTTGGAGCCCAGGAGCCATACGCCACTGTCCACGATGACCCCTACTACACTAGAGGTGCCTACTATTACGTGCAGGCCGCTGGCGATGACCAGGAGTAGTTAGGAGGATCCCAGGCAGGAGGCATGCACCTCTTTCATTATGTATCCCAGTTTGTGCTAGCCATCTTATGGCAATTTGTTTAAATTATGTCTATACTTAGATATTGTTGCTTCCGCTGACTCGTTTATGTTCGAGCACTTGTATTCGAGCCCTCGAGGCCCCTGGCTTGTAATATGATGCTTGTATGACTTATTTTACTTTTAGAGTTGTGTTGTGATATCTTCCTGTGAGTCCCTGATGTTGATCGTACACATTCGCGTTCATGATTAGTGCACGATTGAATCGGCGGCGTCACAAATTACCATGAATAACATTAGTACATTACTTATGCATAAGTTGTAGAGGAAGATTGGAAACTGTTCTTTGTCTATGGTATAATCTTCGTCTTGTAAACTGGGAAGAAGTGGAACAGGAGTCCTATTTGCTGCAATTGGGGCTCTCTCTCGTTCAAAAATGGATTTGGCAACTGGATTTGGTGTACTATTTGCTGGAATGGGGGCTTTGCATCGTAGAGGTGGTGCTATGTCAACTGGCATCATCATACTGTCTGCGAAAGTTGGGGTCTGCTGTGTTTGGGGCATCAGAGATGGCCGGTGTAGCAGGGCTAGAGTCTGCTAGAGTTGTGGCCGTGTTTTCTGGGTCTGGTGATATTGCAACTACAGCTAATGGGCTATTTGATTTATCAGGTGTCGCTACCTTTTCCAAATACTTTGTTCGAGCTCCTCCGTGATCAGCAATCACCCTCTTCCTTTTGAACGTCTAATACACAAGAACATCATTTGAATGGACAAATATGGTATGATGACAGATGGAATATGTACTGAAAATGGATAGGAAGGGCGTATTCACATACACAAACTGTAAACAAAGCTAATGGTAGTGCAACAAAGTAGAAGCAATGCAAATCATTAGTTGCAAGATATGTGCGACCAATATAGCCTTGGAAAGTTAGAGCAAGCACCTTGATGGGTGAATAAGATAGGTCATCTGCGTCTGACTAATCCATTACGGAGCTACATTAACTTAGGTCTCCCTCTAGCTTAGAATCACTATTAGGATCATATTCTGAGCATGAATCTGTAGGTGGAGAGTGTTTGCATTGCATTGCATCCAAACTTGATTTCAGTCCCTTAATGCCATGTTTGATAGCCATGGCATTGTTCTGATTTATTCTTTTCATGCGCGCAAGCTCATAATCATTATGATGTTGTTCAGTATCTGAGATTCATGAAAACATAAAAACTAGTCAGCTTATCTATGGAATGCATTGTGGATTCAACTCAAAGAGTGTCTCCCTATAAACCCCTTCATATGCAATGTTCACCCCCAACCATGTTGACCAGGCCACACACAAAAATACAAACCTCTTATGTCTCTATAACAGGCAGACACACATTTCAAAACTGAAGTAGGAACATTAGAATCATATCAAATTCGTATTTGAACAAATAAACTAAGGAATTATGCAGACTAAGGCATAGCCTTGTGTTGGGAAGGGGCTGATTCCTTCCCACCCACCCAGGTTCAAGGCACGATACTTGCAATTTGGGTTTGTTGCACCAATTATACTGTGGGGGGTTCCCTTACAGTCTTTCTGTTAAAAAAACTAAGGAATTATGATTGGCATAATGTTTAGCTTCAAGGGTGCTGGTAGTGCGACACAAAGCAAGTAGGAAGATGGTATTCCATGTAAAAGATTGTAGTGTGTGTAAAAGGTGGAAATGACTCTTTCTATACAATACAGTGTTCATTGCCTGCACATGATGGAAGAGATCACACAGAGAAATACTATTCACTCATGTCTGTGGTTCCAGTATTTTGTAACAGGGTGATCCACCCTAAAAGAATATTAACAACAAATATGACAAGGAAAGCATAGATGTAGTGAATCAATCATTACTTCTGACCTTAGTAGGACAAGTATGCAGAATTGTAACTACAGTAAGAGACCATCCAAAATCTGAATCAAGAAGTTGGTCTAGCACTTATTGTTTGCAACAAATCGACGTGAACAATTGGATATCATATCGAATGAGTAAGAAAGGCAAGGCAAATTGTCAATAAACCTGGCCTACAGTAGTAATCTGGGTCAATGCCACTATGACCAACAATCCAAAATGACTAGTGTCTGTTCCTAGGGCTAGAATTTTGAAACCCTGTGAACGTTACCTGTACTAAAGATTACTGAAATACATCTCAACCATTAAGTGTAGGTAGCACTCAGTACACAACAAGCCCTAATGACAGTCGTTCCTAATGAGTAATGAATCAATTAGAAAATGGGTGATGAGGAGTGGCTGCTGAGTGTTGAGGATGTATCGCAGGATAAATCGGGTTGGCTTAGTGGATGTTGCACGCCTGAGCCCTGAATGGACTGAGAAGGTAGGCACGGCGGCACGCCCGGGACAGCGGTGATGCTGTTGGGCGAGCGGCTCCTAACCTCCTGTTACTCCGGCATCTCCTCCTAGAGTCATGTCGTCCGGGGTCGGCAAGTCGCCGGCGAGGCAGGCGGCTGGGGGCGAGTAGATATCGGAAGCGCATCAGAACAGAGGGGAATCAGGGCCTGGGCCGACCTAAAATCCCAGGGTAGGCCGCAACCCACCGTGGGCACCCTGTAGATACACACCCGAGCGGCGTACATGCACTTTTTAAACTAAATTAGGAACATTTAGCTGACCAATTAAATGACTCTATTTTAATAATATCAGATTATTAATTTAACAACTAAGCTTGTTTACCTTGATGGGTGGAATAGTGTTATTATGACACGAAGCACGTATGATGATCATAAAAGGGGCAAGTCCTAAGGATTTTTTTAGAAAAAGAGGGTTTCCCCTCTGATTTCTATTAAAGAAACCACCACGGAACCAACATGATCAATTAAACCCTAAGCATGATCAATTAAACCCTATTATGAGTGTGCCATAGTAGATTTCAAGCTGCAAACCGCAGAAATGCTATTTACCACCAATTGTTTGCTTCGAACTAAGAACTAAATTCTAAAAGATGAAAAGAAAGTACATGAACCAAGTTACAATCAATTTTATCGTTGAGATCAAAAAGTTGAGCAGATATGACGTACCACCTCACTTGCGGCGCCGTGTAGGCATCAGGCGTGCGATGGCTGTCGGTGGCGTTGAAGCAGATCTGCGACGGTAGACGGGTGCATCGGGGGATAAGTCCCGTTGCGGTGGATGAGAAGGTCTTGTGAGCGGCCCCGACAATGAGGACGACAGCATCGATGAAGCGAGAGGACGCGATGCAAGGCTTCTGGTCCATCGCCGTGGATGAGAAATGGCCATCTCTAGCAGTGGACGACACAGTCGTGGTAGGAGCTCCGGCATGATGGAGGATGGTGGCGATGGATGGGGTGGAGGACAGCGGATGGATGGGGTGGCGGATGGAGGATGCTGCTATGGGGATGGTGTTGTAGCGTGGACGGTGTATGAATGTGAAAATGGAGGGAGAGGTATGGGGAACCATGTTTTTGGGATGTGCATGTGTGAAATATGGGAAAGTTATGAACTTAGCACCCATTTAAAATTTGGACGTCACGTCGGTTGGGGATAGCACGGTAATCTCGCATCTCCCCAATATTTGCCCAGAGCGATTTCGGGCAAGGAGAGGGTGTTTTGGCACCCACGGTAGGCGCCCATGGTGTATGAACGGGGCTGACAGGTAGGGCCGTTGTTTCATGTCTGAGTTAAGTTATGAACCTTCCCCTATTGAAAATATTTGCCTACATCGATTTCGGCTGAGTCGAGTTTGTTTTGCCGCCCACCATGTATGAATGGGGAAATGGAGGGAGAGACAGACGTATTTCGGACGAGCTTGAATCAAATGTGTTTTGCCGCCCATGTTTGGCGCCCACCTGTCAGAATGGACTCAGATGCGGCCGTGTCACGTCTACTTGAAGTTACTAACCTACCCCTATTGAGAGTCGTGGAAATCGGGCAGATGCATTGTCCGTGTAAGGGGTAGATAGTAATTTCCATCTTCCATACACTGGCTTCGGGCAGCCGACGTGGGAGTGGACATTTTGCCGCCTCTTTTGAATTTTGGGACAATAAGCATCCACGTTTACCCTGGCAACTAAATTCAAATCCATTATGTATTCCTATACG
This sequence comes from Triticum aestivum, assembly GCF_018294505.1. Classification (NCBI taxonomy): domain Eukaryota; kingdom Viridiplantae; phylum Streptophyta; class Magnoliopsida; order Poales; family Poaceae; genus Triticum; species Triticum aestivum. The sequence continues at coordinate 450,099,127 of NC_057810.1, read as the reverse complement.
AATCATTATAAATCATTCTATGCGTTTTTATATATCTTCAAAAGCACGACAAAGATGTATTCCACTGTCATATATGAATATGATTTACAAATGCTGATACTCGAATCCAGAAGCTAGAATCCAGTTTAAGGTGAATTCAAATATTTGAAACCACTTTATGTCCATCTCAAGTGTCACACGCAGCATAATGTGTACTCTCATTTACATATGTACACAAGCGATGTCTCAAGATTCAAAATACCGAGTCAATCAACCAATAATGTACAAAACTAACAGACATATAAATACTTATAGAGTATATGGATCAAAAAATCAACTAACATACATAAGGCAGGCCACTGTACTTTTTTGCTAGAAGAGCATCCTTTTTTAGTGAAGCTAGTACAACATCTTGGCCCTTTCAGATGCATGCCATTTAAGGACCATTTATACTACTATTATTTTTGAATGCACATTTTCCCAATTGGCATATTTGTAGGTCTCGCACAACAATCAAAATGAAATGTCTCATAGTCTTATGAATTAATACAGACTTGTGCTCAAAAAAATTACAACACAAAAAAACAAAAACCAATTATTACATGATCTCTAAAACAAATGGTTTGATCGATTACATGAACAAACAACACAAATGTTATTCAACGACGAAAAGAACATTTCACCCATGATTTACCAAGTGAGAATTTAATTTCCTTTTTTTCTTCAGGACCTTAACAATGCGGTCAGTCTCAACTTGCTTCGTTTTGAAATCAACCAAATATTTAATGGTTGTCTTGAGTACAACTTGTGACTGTGTTGTCTGCTTCCTCAACATGTCAATTTTATCTCTAAATGCAGATGCAGAATCTTTATAAATCATTCTATGCGTTTTTATATATCTTCAAAAGCACGACAAAGATGTATTCCACTGTTATATATGAATATGATTTACAAATGCCGATACTCGAATCCAGAAGCTAGAGTCCAGTTTAAGGTGAATTCGAATATGTGAAACCACTTTATGTTTATCTCAAGTGTCACACGTAGAATAATGTGTACTCCCATTTAGATATGTACACAAGCGATGTCTCAAGATTCAAAATATTGAGTCAATCAACCAATAATGTACAATACTAATAGACATATAAACACTTATAGATTATATGGATCAATAATATCAACTAACATACATAAGCCAGGCTGATGTACTTTTTTTGCTAGAAGAGCACCCATTTTTTAGCGAAGCTAGTACAACATCTTGGCCCTTTCAAATGCATGCCACTTAAGGACCATTTATACTACTATTATTGTTGAATGCACATTTAGCCCGATTGGCATATTTGTAGGTCTGGCACAACAATCAAAATGAAATGTCCAGAGTCTTATCAATTAGTACAGACTTGAGCTCAAAAAAATTACAACCCAAAAAAACAAAAACCACTTATTACATGATCTCTAGAACAAATGGTTTGATCGATTTCATGAACAACAACACAAAGTTTATTCAACAACGAAAAGAACATTTCACCCATGATTTACCAAGTGGGAATTTAATTTCCTTTTTTCCTTCAGGACCTTAATAATGCGGTCAGTCTCAGCTTGCTTCGTTTTGAAATCCACCAAATATTTAATGGTTGTCTTGAGTACTGCTTGTGATTGTGTTGTTTGCTTCCTCTACATGTCAATTTTATCTCTAAGTGGAGAAGCAGAATCACTTTCTATCAATAGTGTAGCCTCTAGAGCATCAGCTGTTGGCAATTCATGATGCACGATTGGGCCGGTGCCACTTATGTGGGATGATACAACTTCCATGGGGACCTCGCTCTTTGATCTTAGGCTAACCTGTTTTGCCATTAAAGTTCCGATTGGACTCCGAAAAGTTGAAGTTAGAAAAACATCTCAACTGGGAGTTATAACATCAAACCAGTTAAACAAACAAGAAACGAAAGAGTTTCTATTGGATACTGAGAAGTAGTTACTAACATCATTGTAACCGGTTGCAGCAGCAAGGCAGTTAAACAAACACGTTTTGCAAAAGGTACCTATAGTGGCATTGGAGTTTCTCTTGGATCCTGAAAAGTTGAGTAGCCAGTAACGTGGTTAGAGCAACCGGTTGCAGCAGCAAACCTGTTACACAAATATATTTTTGAACATATACCTGTTGTGCAATTGGACTTCCAAAGAAGTTCTTGGCAACGTATTAAAGTAACAAGTAGGTACCGTTTACCAGCAATACAGGCATCTGTAAATTTCTTTGATGCAAGCAAAATGATTCCAACACACACACACACACACACACACACACACACATATATATATATATATATATAAAGTTAAAAGATAGTGTCCCTCATATAAACCTGACAGTTGTCTATCTATGAACATGCAAACATTACTAGTGCTACAAGTGATAACAGCAAACCATTTAAACAAACAGGGTATCAGAACATAAATTACACGTGAATTCTACTGCACCCTAGAAGTACATATGACCAGCTATCTATGTGCTTAGGTAGCTATTTAAGTTGAGGCAAACAAGTAATTCTTAGCAGTAAGTATTAAACACATAGATAGGCGCAGTCTATAATAGGATTAACAGGCCATGGCATTTTGTAATCAGTAGAAAACTAAATTAAGCCAAGCAACGTAATTGAACAATTTTGCAATAACTAGCTAACTAAAATTCCAAGAAGCAGGTAACTGAACTTATGCTAGCTCTTTGTACAGGCACACTTCAACTTATTTTTCACTTACATGGTTCTACGAAGGAGCCCATGGCATCAATTTCTTGGATACGCAGTCCGAATACTTCTTTCTTCCCGCATTGCATTGGTAAGTCCAATGGTCAATCTGATAAGATGGTGTGTCCTTGATATGTTATATGAGGACGGGTTGTCGGACTAGTTGTAGCGACACACATCACACTGGCTTTTATTGCATATTTCATGCGATTACATTTGTCATATCAAGATCTAAGCAATCTACAGTAGGATGAAAAGATTGGCGTCCTTCACATTATTGGTGAACTCAGTTCATAGAAACAAGCAGTTCAACCATTCTATGAGTAAATCAAAAGCGCCACTGGAAATTTTTCACTACCCCAATCATACACGCAAAAAGGGATGACGCCACCATAGGGGCTGGTATGGTCGGCCGCGTCGGGAGGCTGGAAAGTGTGCACCTAGTTTGAGTCGTCCAGGTTGGCCCAGGCTAGTTTTGTTCATCCCAACGCACAAGCAGGCAATGTAGAAATAAAGAAAACTATTTCAATTTGGATGGGCCAATAACGTAAGTGCAAGGAAGGCCCTATAGCAGGATCACGGCCCAAACGAGTGCCTCTCATACCGCTCGACAGCAGGAAAAATCCCAATTCGTTTGCTCCAGCCTCCAGTCTGGTTTGCTCCTAACCTAGCCGCCGCTGAATAGACCGACAAAACACTTCCTCGCGCCCTCGGTTGATGCCGGTCGCCGGGCTTCAAGCGAATGGAACGACAAGAAGATGAAGATCCAACCTTGGGTGTAGCCTGTGTCGGAGGCAGCGGTGGCAGCACGGGCATGGCATCGAGCTTGCACAAACGGACAGACGCAGCTTGCAAGAGCAGCATGCGCAACGAGCAGGTACATCACATCCCTATTATATCTAATTCAACGGTTCAATTTATGGCCAATAGTTAAACCTAACTGTGTTGTAAAACTACTTGTATGTAGGGAATCTATGAGAAAATGAAACTAATTTCTGCTTATTTTATAACACCCCCAATCAATACTGAACTGGCTGAACCTGATGTATCTAATCAAGTTTTCAGGTGCAAACATACAAGCTCATGTTGTTCTTGAGCCTGAAGTGTCTAATAGATAGACTGCTAATGAAGGATTTGATACAAACATTTTACATGCTCCTGGTGATGAACATATAGTGTCTAATGAGGGATCTAATGCAAGCATTTTGCAAGCTCCCATTGAGCGATTTAGTGTCTAATGATGATCTGCAATGTTGACAGAGACATAGAGATTTGCAGGCATTGATGACAAGCAAATTATAGTACATTTTCATGGCTTGAGGAAACATCAAGGCCATCTGCCAGAAAGTCCCCGTATCATGACTAGCATAAATACTTTTCTAATATGTTGTTTGAAACTATTGACATACTTGCGCGGGATAGATATATTGATATGCAGTTTGCGCACTGGTTATAGGTGCAATTACACTTTGATATTTTCAGCCAGAGAATGAATAATTCAAGCAGGTACAGACCATGTTAGTGTTTTTTGGTACACCATGTTGCATTTTGTGTTTTTGGTGCTTAGATCATTTAGTGTTTTATAATCTGGAACTACTTTGGATCAGAAGCTGGTTTTCGATGCAGCTTCACATTTCTCAAGTTATGTTGGTTTCCGGACTGCAAGTGCCTTCGCATTTTTTAAGTTAAATTTTTGCCCCTGGTAACTTGAATTCATGGATCCCCACTGCACACAAATCATACATGCAGGCCAGTATGAATTAAATGAAATGCAGGGACTTACGCTAGTTCATTGTACATGCTCACTGCAGCTCTGCTTGCGCTCGGGATGTTCCATGTACAAGTCCATGTTACCACTTGCTTGGATGTGCAGGCCTTGTGCTCCTTGCATCCCCCTCTGTATTTTTGACACGACGAATGGTTGATCAAATAAGAGGAGTCGACCTTGCTGTTGTACCGGAGGACAGGTACTTACAAGGTTATACCAGTGTGTAGGATGTGTACCAGATCCCGTAGCACCGTCATGCTTCGCTAAAAAGGTTTTGCTTGTTTCAGATAATATCTCCATAAGAAATAAGAGTAAAAGTCAGAGTTGCATAGGCGTTGATGCGGAGCATCCTACGGACATCACCATGTCAAGTGTCCATTTGGCAAGTGACACGTGTGACATCTACTTCACACACAGAAAGGTGAATCATCTCCTTTACACGTGTTCACTTGACCCCTTCGAGGATGGTATACTACTTGACACTTCTCCTGTGTGCATGCATAGGTATTGTCGGAACTCCATGGATGTTGAGGAGGAGTGGGAGAGCAAGTGTACATCTACATGATCCGCGAGGGAAGCATGGAAGAGAAGACGAAAGACAGGAGAAGAAGAAGACGGAGCGGCTGCTGGAGCCAAGCCGGACGTCCGGACCGCCGTCCGGATCATCCGGGCTCAGCCGGATCATCCGGACCCCACCCCGGATCGTCTGGGTAATGGCCGAAGACACTCGTAGGCTTCCACCGGAAGCCGGATCATCCGGGACTCCGTCCGGATTTGCGGACCCTCGACACCTGGATTATCCGAGACCCCGTCCGGATCATCCGGCCTTGCCTGCGTGCATGACTTCGGCCGAGGCCCATGTACCCATTCCGCCCCCTCACTTACCCCTTCATGGCTTAGACTATAAATAGACCTCTTCCTCCCCGTTTTTAGGGTTAGCAAATATGATAGCTCATTTGTATGTGAGCTTTTCTCCTACCTTCTCCTCTTGAGAGAGAGAGAGAGAGACTACTCAATTGGAGGCCAAGACTGCCACATCCCTAGCTTCTAGTACTGCCTGGTGTTTCATCTTGTTGCATCATGTTTAAATTATATTTAAGTTGAAATGGGGATTGACAAACCCTAGCACCAAAATTAAATCAAATATGGTCAACCATAAAATCTTTTCAATAAACCCAAAATGTGCCTAAGAAAAGTTCATGATTTCTGGTTAAGGTGGAAACCTCTGCCAAAAATGATGAATATATTCTTAGATCATTTTTGGATTTTTAAATTAACTAATATTGTATTTGAATTAGGGCATTTAAATCCTATAAATATTTGAAATGCTCCAAAAATTCTGAAACTACTTGAGGGCTGTTGGGAATAATTTCACAAGTGCCCACAGTTATTTTCAGCATTTTATCAAATGGTTTGGTATATTTACTAAATCAAAACAAAACAGAGAAAAAATAGAAAACTGAAACAAAAGAAAGAGAAAGAGAGAGGAGACTACCTGGGCCACCTACCTGCAGCTGCACCGGCCCAGCTCCTATTCTGGCCTAGCCCACCAGGGGCTCCTCCTGTCCCTCCACCTCCTGCCAGTGCGCAGGAGGGCGCGTGGCCGCGGTGCGCTGGCACGCGCCTGGCCACCTCCTGCTTGCTGGCGATCGCCTAGAGCTGGCTAAGGATGCCACAAACTCTCCCACGCATCCCTCGACAGCTTGCTCGTCCCCATCCCCTCTCTGACTCTCTCTCCCGTGACCATCCGTACGCACCCGAGACCGCCGATGAGAACTACCATGGCCACAGCTACCCCCTCGCCCCCCTGTTGAGCCCACGAGCTCCGCGTTGTCCTCCTCGTCATCTCCACCGAGCCAAGCCATCCGGGACGCTCCGTAGCGTCATCATTGCCACCATCTTCCACCTCGGGAGCCAGTCACCGCTGACGTCGATTCACCGTCACCAAGCCGTCCCCGAGCAAGTCGAGCCCCTCTTCGTGATCACTGTGATCTTAGCTGTCGTTTCCCCCTAACCCCGCGGCCTAGTGCCCACTGTAGCCGCATTTTTCATTGATGCCCGAAGCACGCCGCCGCACGAGCTCATTGCCGACGAAGCTTCGGTGGCCATTTGGTCCCGTGCGTGCCTCTGTTGGGTTCGTGAGCTCTCATAGATCACGTAGGTACAAACCGCTGGTCCTCCCGCGCGCCGTGTCGTCGATTCTGTCGACACCAGAGCTCCGGCCGCCGCCCAACTCGCCGCTGCCGCTGCTAAAGACCACCTCGCGCCCTTTCTTTGCCATCGCTGGATTCACACGAGCCCCAGCTCGCTGTAGAACCCAACCGCGTCCCAAGCCGTGCCCTGTGGGCGGTTTTCGAGCCATCCCGCCGCCGCGGCACCTCTCCGGCGAGTTAACCCCGGTTAAACGCCCACCTAACTGCAGTTTAGGCGCTAACCTAATAGTCTTAGGTCACTAACAAATGGGTCCCACACCCTTAATTAATCACAGGTTTATCTCCCTGCTTAGATTAAGCTAATGTCGTGGCCCCACCGGTGAGTTTGACTTGGCCAGGTCAGCATTGACCGGGTCCCACGTGTCAGCCTCAGTAGCTGACTCTATGTCACTGACTAGTGGACCCCACTGGTCAGGTTTGACCTGGTCAACCGCAGTTGATCTACTGACATCACAGTGACGTACTCCTGATGCAGTAAATGTTTTCTGGAATTTAAATAAATCTTAAATGATTTATTATTTTCAGAAAATGTCCTAAACTTCTAAAAATCATAGAAATTCAACCGTAACTCAGAATGAAATAATTTATATATGAAAAATGATCAGAAAAGTCCAATCTATCCATCTGTACTGCTTTCATGCATGTTAGAACAACTTATGACAACTGTTTAGGACAAATCATGTAAATGGCATTTGAATATACCCATATGGGGTTTGAATATGAATCTTGGATTCAAACCAACTCCATTTAATCTGTTGTAGTTGCATTAGGCCAACACACTAATTCTGCCATGCCATGATCATGCATCATATTGTACATTGTATTGATTGTGTTTCTTCTTTGTTTGTCAGTGCTTGTCCCCTCTTAGTAGACGTGTACCGGCGATGTGATAGATGACACCAATGAAGAACTATACTATCTTCAGAAGTGCCAGGCAAGCAAAACCCCCTTGTTCATTCTGATACAATCCCACTCTCTCGCTCCTTCTCTCTTTTACTGCATTAGGACAATAACGTTTAAACTGTTACATGTTGCGGTAGTTGAACCCCTTTCCTCTGCATGACCTGTCATTGCCACAGTAAATAGATGAAACCCACTAGCATGAGTAGGAGTCATTTGAGCCTGATGTGCCTACTCATTCATGCTTGTTTGTCATGCCTGCTATTGCTTAGAGTTGTGTCAGGTCTGATTCATCGGGGATGAATTGGAATGTGGTGAACATGTCCTACTGTTGAGAGCTAAGTGTTTGTAGGTAGTGTTAGTAGTCTACCAAGTGGCACCCAGTACAAACTAGGCACCATCACACGGTGTACCAAGCGTATATCCACCCGTCGAGGTGGGCTTGGGAACCCTGCACACATCGTTTGGGGCCATGAGCGACACCCCGGCCGGATCTCCTTGCGGATGGATCCCGAATAGGCGATAAACCTGGACGAGAGACTTGTGTGATAGTCAGGTCGTGGCCGACACCCTCGCTGGGCTTCCTCTTGAAGGTTGCCGAGTACATGTCGTGTAAACGGCGATAAGTGGTGAGAGTGTGTGTGAAGAAGTACACCCCCGCAGGGTTAACATTATCTATTTGAATAGCCGTGTCCGCGGTAAAGGACTTCTGGGTTGCCTGTACAGTTCATAGACAAGTGAAAGTGGATACTCTAAAATGCACAAGATAAGCGTGAGTGCTATGGATGGCGTTCTCATAGGGAGACGGGAGCGGATCCATAGTGGTATATTGATATGGTTAATATGTGGACTCGTGTGCGCCACCTCAAAAGAGTTACTTGCAGTCGTAGTTCAGGATAGCCACCGAGTCAAAGCTGCCTTGCTGCAGTTAAACCCCACCATCCCCTTTGTTGATAATGATGCATATGTAGATAGTTCTGATGTAAGTCTTGCTGGGTACATTTGTACTCACGTTTTCCTATTTTATGTTTTGCAGAGAGACTTCAGTCTCATTAGTAGTTCCGCGTGAACTTCGACATTTAGCTTGTTACCTCAGCTACGATCTTGTTCCCTTGGCAGGATCTGGTAGGTAGTTAGGCTTCTCAGCCTTTTCCATTTATAGTTGTCTGTACTCAGACATGTTAAGCTTCCGCTTGTGCTTTGACTTGTATGCTCTGAATGCTGGGTCGAGAGACCCATGTTTGTAATATCTCGTTCCTCGGAGCCTATTGAATAAAATACTTGAGTTGTAGAGTCATGTTGTGATGCCACGTTGTATTTGCACATATCGACCATATTGTGTGTATGTTATTAAAATGCTTGGTATGTGTGGGATCTGACTATCTAGTTGTTTACCCTTGGTAGCCTCTCTTACCGGAAAATGTCTCCTAGTGCTTCCACTGAGCCCTGGTAGCTTGCTACTACTCTGGAACACTTAGGCTGGCCGGCATGTGTCCTTCTTCGTTCCTGTGCCTGTCCCTTCGGGGAAATGTCACGCGGTGTCTACCGGAGTCCTGCTAGCCTGCTACAGCCCGGATTCTCCCAAGTCCTGTTAGCCCAGTTGCTACAGCCCGGATTCACTCGCTATGACCGACACGTTCGTTGCTGGGTCATGTATGCCTGTCCCTGTAAGTTAGTGCCACTTTGGGTTTACGACAAGCCATGTCAGCGCGGGTTCTTTGTCATATGGATGCTAGCGACACAATCATATACGTGAGCCAAAAGGCACAAACGGTCCCGGGCCTAGTAAGGCGACACCTGTGGGAATACCGTGCATGAAGCCGCAAAGTGATATGAGGTGTTACATGCTAGATCGGTGTGGCATAGGATCGGGGTCCTGACAACTTTGGTATCAGAGCTTGACTTCCTGTAGGATTACCAAGCCAAACTGGTCAAAGTTGTGTCTAGAAATGCTTTTGTTATACAAGGGAATTCATTGTGGGATGGAACGTAAGGCTCTTTTTACTCCTTTACCTTATGCCTTCTGATCCGAGTCATCTTATCTTCCTGCGGGGTTAAGGAACTAGGCCTTCTCTTCTTTCTATCAGGATCACGTGTTACTAATCCGTAGACTTATAGGATTGAAGGACTCAAGCCCCAGTTCAGTTGCCACTACTTCCGTGTATTCGTAGCTGGCCTCAGATCCTTGATATTGTGATGATTGAGTGGTCATGCCACCATTTTGGAGGGTGTCTCAAATCTTTTGAGCATTTATAGTCGTTATGTTGTCCGAGTCATCCCAGGTTTTTAAACAATCTGATGCATTTGCAAAATCCTTTCCCTCTGGTTTCGAGGTTCCTTTAGGCCAGGTTAATCACACTAATTGTTGAGTTGAGTATTCTATTGCCTCAACATATATGTTGGAATTATTATTATGACCCTAGGTGTCTTAGAGTACCACCTAGTAAGCTAGCCATGATTTTTGTTCCCAGTGTGATGATTCTGGCCGTCATTCTTCAAAGCATCCTGTGATGCTACTTAATTAGTAGGCTTTCTATTCCTGGTTTCTTGAACCCGAGATTCACCGTACTTACTTCATGTTGATAGCGTTTGCTAGTTCCTTTAGGATATTAGTAACTTTGTGATAGTCCTCGAGGTTCGTGGTATATCATTCTTCCAAATACCATGAACCATCCTTGGCAGAAGTTTCTCGTTGAACCAAAAGATCACAACAAGAGTGCTCTTGATGAGATCCCCATCCTATATTGTGACTCTGCCAATCCTAGCTCTCTGCATGGGTTATCCGGAAGAAATATGTTGAATTTGTTTGGCATACTAATCCATGCATCCAACAACTCAGAAAAACATATGTTCCTTTGAGTTGTCCCTCTTTAGTTATCTTCTGACCTTCGTCTATCAATTGATAGTCAAGAGTATGCGTGCATTCGTTCATCGGTGCCTATCATTCTTGTGGTCCGTCAAGCCATTCTTGTTTAGAATGACTAGGAGAAACAAAACTGCTATACCTCATCCATCTCTAGGATTGGGTCAAAGCAGTTGTATTCCGCGATAAAATGCAATCAAGCTTATGGTATGTTCTACCCTGAAGTATTACCCACTTTATGTCAGGAATATCATGAGAATTGCACCTTCTCTTATGAATTCTTGATGTAGTGATACTTATCACCATCATTATTCATTCCTCGGTGTCGTGTTGTCGCAACCGGAATGCCGAGAAGTGAATCGTGATTTGTGAAATCAATACTCCTAGCAAATGTGTTGCTTGGTAGTTAATGGACAATATTTTAATTCTTAGCCTGTTGTTTATTGAATCATCATTCTAAGATAGATTGTGCTACCTAGTCCTTATTCTCGATGCACTCTTCGATCAATGAGTTAGGATAGTGCCAATCCTTGCTTATTTGATCATATCGTCTTTCCCTGAAAAGCAAGATTGCTCCCGAGCTTAGTAACATATCGGTGGTTCGTGATTTTCCGGATATCTTCACGGAAGTATCACCAGGTTGTCGCCTGACCGCTATGTTGAGTTCATGATCAAGTTGGTTTCTTATAAACCAGCCATTCTCCAAGAATCTGTGTTGCATGCCCCTGAGTTGGTTGGTCAAGCTAAACAACAACTTGGAGAGTTGGAAGATGGAAGCTTATCCGATTTAGTTAATCTTAAGGGATATCTTGTATGTGTGTTGAAGAAAGATGATATCTTCATCGATTGATCCTTGTGACCTGTTGTTGGACCTATTGTCTTCCCAAAACTTTTATTTGAGTGTGGGCTATCCTCAAATCAAATCAGAACCAACGATGTTCGTAATGTTGTCTTACTCGTGGATTTTCCTCGAGCATACACCGTTATGTCTTTTGGTTATGACCAATGCTATCACTTGATCTCATAATTATGGAATTCCATGTCCATGGGAATCTGGATGCATTGTTGTTGAGCCCATCGATGACATCCTTATCTCCTCCCTTATTTTGTTGAACATTAAGCTAGTCTTGGAAACTCCTATAAGCATTATCTTCATGTACCGTTCATGAAGCATGTGTTGGATGAAAGAAGTGACTTTCTCAGATTCACGTGCATTTGATGCAAGTTGCCGCCGTGAAGCCGAGGAATTCAATGTTGCTTCCTCTGGAATCATCCCAAGTCAGTCATGCATGTGCGAAGTATGCTATGGTTTGACAAGCTCGCTACCTCCATTCCACATGTATCTCCTAGTACACCAAGCCACTGGCTAATTTGTTCAAGGACAAGAAGTTCCTTCATAAGAGCTAATCATGACTTATGTTAGGACTTCGTTATCCTCCATGATGGTTCCCAACTTGAACTCGGTAGTGTTTTATTATAAGACTACTATGTGGTAATGCTTGTCTAGGATAGCGTGTTCACATGTATGTAGCAGAAATAGCTCATGTTTTGGAGCTTGCTATCATAGTTCATTTCCTGAGAATCTTGCAATGTCATCTCGTCGGTTTGTGTTGCAAACTTTCATTTTTCTTTCTAGACTTGATGAGTCTGGAATATCATGTTACCAACCAGATCTGAATCTCAGGCAGATATGATGGTTGGAACCTTTCCAAGATCTATGATGTAGGTCCCGACAAGGTTGATGTTCTGGCCGACACACCTAGCCGGAAGATCTATCATTGTAGTATCTTGATTGAGCAAGTCGACCATTTTCTCCATGAGGATTTCGAGTGACTAATTATAGAAGTTGCTCCTTATGGATCCTTTGTATTCCGAAGTCTAACCTTTACTTGATGGCCATGTCGATGCTTTTAAGCATTATCGTGGTACCTAGAACGTCAAGGAGAACATTAGAAGCGGAGTGCTAAATGTCTCTCAGTCGATCCTCCAGATTTTGTTTCCTTGGCGTCGTCAAGGTAAAATCTGAGAAAGTGTTGTCCTTCTCTGCACCTGCATCCGCCGTTGTTATTCATCATGGTAGTATGATGTGTTGCCAGGATCCTCGACACGGATGTTGGTAAGACCTTGATGGGTATGGAAATGCTCAAATTCTTGAGAGCACGCTCAGACACTAGGTTATATCCTCGGTATCAATCGGAATGTGCCTTCCTTTTGCCGAGTTGTTCGATAACCGTAGTTTCCGTTCAAAACTGGGTATGGCATTCTTTCGAATTCCTTCAAACGATCAATTTTGAATTGCCTCAGGCTGGTATGAAGAGTTTCAATGATTTGTATCAAAAGTAATTCTTTTTGCCACTTAAGGCATAATTCTACAAGTCACCTCCTCTAAGATGTCTCGTTTCGGTATCATGGCAACTCAGCTCCTCGCTATGTTGGCAACCGTTCACCACCTTCTTAAGTGTGGAACTATCACCTATCTACTGAACCTTCGTCATCTGTTTCACTCCATCACTCTAGATGTATGCTTCGTGTCTCAGCTCAAGAGATGTTCCTACGTCTCGTTCCGTAAGTTGATCTTGTGATCATTAAGATGATCCATCATTGTAGAGTTGCCTCTATCCTCGTGTTTGATGAAGGTCGCGAAAGCAAATATGTCAAGATCAATTGGAGAAATGAATCAACATCTTCGAGAAAGGCAACCGGATCATGAAGATCGTGTTAGCTTTGTGTCCCCTCTGTCCACATAGCTCACGTCTTGAATCTCGGGACGAGATTCTTGTTTAGTGGGGGTGAGTTGTCACATCCCTAGCTTCCGGTACTGCCTGGTGTTGCATCTTGTTGCATCATGTTTAAATTTTATTTAAGTTGAAATGGGGATTGACAAGCCCTAGCACCAAAATTAAATCAAATAGGGTCAACCATAAAATCTTTTCAATAAACCCAAAATGTCCCTAAGAAAAGTTCATGATTTCCGGTTAAGGTGGAAACCTCTGCCAAAAATGATGAATATATTCTTTGATCATTTTTGGATTTTTAAATTAAGTCATATTGTATTTGAATTAGGGCATTTAAATCCTATAAATATTTTAAATGCTCTAAAAATTCTGAAACTACTTGAGGGCTGTTGGGAATAATTTCACAAGTGCCCACAGTTATTTTCAGCATTTTATCAAATGGTTTGGTAATTTACTAAATCAAAACAAAACTGAAAAAATAGAAACTGAAACAAAACAAAGAGAAAGAGAGAGGAAACTACCTGGGCCACCTACCTGCAGCTGCAGCGGCCCAGCTCCTGTTCTGGCCCAGCCCACCAGGGGCTCCCCCCGTCGTCTTCCACCTCCTGCCAGTGGGCAGGAGGGCGCGTGGCCGCGGCGTGCTGGCACGTTCTTGGCCAACTCCTGCTTGCCGCCGACCGCCTGGAGCTGGCTAAGGACGCCACACACTCTCCCACGCATCCCTCGACCGCTTGCTCGTCCCCATCCCCTCTCTCACTCTCTCTTTCGTGACCATCCGTACGCACCAGAGACCACCAACGAGAACCACCATGGCCACAGCTACCCCCTGGCCCCTCTGTTGAGCCCACGAGCTCCGCGTCGTCCTCCTTGTCATCTCCACAGAGCCAAGCTAGCCGGGACGCTCCGTAGCGTCTTCATCGCCACCGTCTTCCACCTCGGGAGACGGTCACCCCCAACGTCGATGCGCCGTCACCAAGCCGTCCCTGAGCAAGTCGAGCCCCTCTTCGTGATCACTGTGAGCTTAGCCGTCGTTTCCCCCTAACCCCGCGGCCTAGCGCCCGTTGTAGCCGCATTTTTCATTGATGCCTGAAGCACGCCGCCGCACGAGCTCGTCACTGACGAGGCTCCTGCAGCCATTTGGTCCCTTGCGTGCCTCCGTTGGGTTCATGAGCTCTCATAGATCATGTAGGTACAAACCGCTGGTCCTCCTGTGCGCCGTGTCGTCGATTCCGTCGACACCAGACCTCCGCCGCCGCCCAACTCGCTGTTGCCGCCGCTACAAACCACCACGCGCCCTATCTCTGCAACCGCTGGATTCGCATGAGCCCCAGCTCACTGTAGAACCCAACCGTGTCGCAAGCCGTGCCTTGTGGGCGGTTTCCGAGCCATCCCGCCACCGCGGCACCTCGCCGGTGAGTTAACCCCGGTTAAACGCCGGCCTAACTGCAGATTAGGCGCTAACCTAATAGTCTTAGGTCACTGACAAATGGGCCCCATTCCCTTAATTAATCACAGGTTTATCTCCCTGCTTTGATTAAGCTAATGTCGTGGCCCCACCGGTCAGTATGACTTGGCCAGGTCAGCAATGACCGGGTCCCACGTGTCAGCCTCAGTAGCTGACTCTGTATCACTGAGCAGTGGACCCCACTGGTCAGGTTTTACCTGGCAGCTGCAGTTGATCTGTTGACGTCACATTGATGCACTGCTGATGCAGTAAATGTTTTCTGGAATTTAAATAAATCTTAAATGATTTATTATTTTCAAAAAATGTCCTAAACTTCTAAAAATCATAGAAATTCAACTGTAACTCAGAATGAAATAATTTATATATGAAAAATGATCAGAAAAATCCAATCTATCCATCTGTAATGTTTTCATGCATGTTAGAACGACTTATGTCTACTGTTTAGGACAAATCATATAAATGGCATCTAAATATCCACATATGGGGTTTGAATTCTAATCTTGGATTCAAACCAACTCCATTTAATCTGTTGTAGTTGCATTCGGCCAACACACTCATTCTGCCATGCCATGATCATGCATCATATTGTGTATTGCATTGATTGTGTTTCTTCTTTGTTTGTCGGTGCTTGTCCCCTCTCAGTAGACGTGTACCGACGATGTGATCGATGACACCGATGAAAAACTATACTATCTTCAGAAGTGCCAGGCAAGCAAAACCCCCTTGTTCATTATGATACAATCCCACTCTCTCGCTCCTGCTCTCTTTTACTGCATTAGGACAACAACGTTTAAACTGTTACATGTTGCGGTAGTTGAACCCCTTTCCTCTGCATGACCTGTCATTGCCACAGTAAATAGATGAAACCCACTAGCATGAGTAGGAGTTGTTTGAGCCTGATGTGCCTACTCATTCATGCTTGTTTGTCATGCCTGCTATTGCTTAGAGTTGTGTCAGGTCTGATTCATCGGGGATGAATTGGAATGTGGTGAACATGTCCTACTGTTGAGAGCTAAGTGCGTGAACACGATTTGGTAAAGGTAGCGGTGAGAGGCCATGTAGGAGTACATGGTGGGTTTTCTCATTGAAACCATCCTCAGGAACTGAGTTCTATGTTTGTGATCCATGAACAGCTACTACCACACATTGGAATGCTTAAGTGCCCCTCTCGACTTATTAATGAACTCGATCTCTGTCCAGGAGTTGCAACTAGTTTCTGGTGTTTGTAGGTAGTGTTAGTAGTCTACCAAGTGGCACCCGGTACAGGTGGGCTTGGGACAGACTAGGCACCGTGGCACGGTGTACCAAACGTAGATCCACCCGTCGAGGTGGGCTTGGGAACCCTGCACACATCGTCTGGGGCCGTGAGCGACACCCCGGCCGGATCTCCTTGCGGATGGAATCCGAATAGGCGATAAACCTGGACGAGAGACTTGTGTGGTTAGTCAGGTCGTGGCCGACACCCTCGCTAGGCTTCCGCTTGAAGGATAGCCACCGAGTCAAAGCAGGCTTGTTGCAGTTAAACCCCACCATCCCCTTTGTTGATAATGATGCATATGTAGTTAGTTCTGATGTAAGTCTTGCTGGGTACATTTGTACTCACGTTTGCCTATTTTATGTTTTTGCAGACAGACTTTAGTCTCACTAGTAGTTCCGCGTGAACATCGACGTTTAGCTTGTTACCTCAGCTATGATCTTGTGCCCTCGGCAGGATCTGGTAGGTAGTCAGGCTTCTCAGCCTTTTTCATTTATAGTTGTCTGTACTCAGACATGTTAAGCTTCCGCTTGTGCTATGCTGGGTCGAGAGACCCATGTTTGTTATATCTCGCTCCTCGGAGCCTATTGAGTAAAATACTTGAGTTGTAGAGTCATGTTGTGATTCCATGTTGTATTTGCACATATCGAGCATATTGTGTGTATGTTATTGAAATGCTTGGTATGTGTGGGATCGGACTATCTAGTTGTTTATCCTTGGTAGCCTCTCTTACCGGGAAATGTCTCCTAGTGCTTCAACTGAGCCCTGGTAGCTTGCTACTGCTCTGGAACACTTAGGCTGGCTGGCATGTGTCCTTCTTCGTTCATGTACCTGACCCTTCAGGGAAATGTCACGCGGTGTCTACCGGAATCCTGCTAGCCTGCTACAGCCCAGATTCTCCGGAGTCCTGTTAGCCTAGTTGCTACAGCCCGGATTCACTCGCTGATGACCGACACGTACGTTGCTGGGTCATGTATGCCTGTCCCTGTAAGTTAGTGCCACTTTGGGTTTACGACTAGCCATGTCAGCCCGGGTTCTTTGCCATATGGATGCTAGCGACGCTATCATATACGTGAGCCAAAAGGTGCAAATGGTCCCGGGCCTAGTAAGGTGACACCCGTGGGAATACCGTGCATGAGGCCGCAAAGTGATATGAGGTGTTACATGCTAGATCGGTGTGGCATAAGATCGGGGTCCTGACAAAGACTTCCATCGAGGAGAAGATCCTGCAGGATATCACGAGAGGACCCCCCACTAAAGACCTCCTCTTGGATAATACCGCAGAGCACCATCCCGCAGAAAATAACAATACAGTACTAACCATCTTCGAGACTTTCGCCTCAAAAAACAGGCGCAAGTGAGCGCTCCGCAGCCTCGCTGAAGTCTGCCACATCGCAGCAATAAACCCGTGGAATGATACAACCATAACCTTCAACGCCTGCGACAAACCTCAATTCCGAACAGTCCGAGCACCAGCCGCTTTGGTCCTTAGTCCAATAGTGGATGGATTCCTGCTTACTAAACTGCTGATGGACAGCGGCAGCGGACTAAACCGCATCTATGAGGAAACTCTTAACAAAATGGAAATAGATAAGAGCCGCATTGAGCAAAGCAGCACGGCCTTCAAGGGAATCATCCCTAGTCGGGAGGCACGATGCGCAGGGAAAATCACATTGGATGTGGCATTCGGCACACCAGAGAATTATAGGTCCGTAGAAATCACATTCCATTTGGCCCCATTTAGCAGTGGATACCACGGCCTCTTATGGCGAGACGCATTCACAAGCTTCCAAGCTATACCCCATTACGGGTACATGAAGCTCAAGATGCCGGGGCCCAATGGGATTATCACTCTAGCCAGTGATCCGGACATAGCACTCCGTGCCGAAAATAAAACTGCCGCACTAGCCCTAGAGGCATTATCCGAAGCCCTCGCGGCCAAAGAATTAACTACGTTGCGTTCCGTAGTGGACAGGGATGACGTGATACTTGACAAACGACCCAAGTCCACCTCTATCAAACTAGCAGACAAAATAGTCAAATTCTAGGTCCAACCAACGTACCCTACAAAAACAGCATCAATTGGGGCACAGCTGAACCCCACAATAGACGCCGCACTACGAGAGTTCTTGCGCGAGAATTGGGACATTTTCGCCTGGCATCCTTTAGACATGCCAGGTAGCCCATGCAGGCTGGCCGAACATAGCCTAAACATACTAAAGGGATACAATCCGGTCAAACAGACTCTTCGGCGCTTTTCAGAACCCAAGTGACAAGCCATGGGAGAAGAGCTAGCCAAGCTACTCGAAGCCGGATTCGTCAGAGAGATAAAACATCTGGATTGGCTAGCGAACCTGGTGATGGTACCAAAGAAGGACAAATCCTGGCGCCTATGCGTCAATTTCAAAGACCTTAATAAGGTTTGCCCTAAGGATCCTTTCCCCCTCCCCCGCATCGATCAAATTATTGACGCTACCGCAGGACATGATTCATTGTGTTTCCTTGATGAATACTCCGGATACCATCAAATCAAGATGGCGGAGTCTGATCAAGACGCAACGGCATTTATCACTTGATATGGTCCCTTTTGTTTTAACACCATGCCTTTCGGGCTAAAAAATGCCGGTGCAACCTATCAATGCATGATTCAGACATGCCTGGAAACACAAATCGACAAAACAGTGGAGGCTTACATAGACAATGTGGTCATTAAAACCAGACACGTCGAATCATTAATAGACGACTTGAGGCTCACGTTTGACAATCTTCGCACATACGGTATCAAGCTCAACATGGAGAAATGCATTTTTGGCATACCAGCCGGAAAACTCTTGGGCTTTATCGTCTCCAATAGAGGAATCGAAGCAAACCCGGCTAAAATCTGAGCTCTGTCACAGTTGGCTACCCCAACAGACCTCAAGCAAATCCAGAAATTAACTGGATGCGTAGCGACCCTAATCCGCTTTATCTCCCGATTAGGAGAAAAGGCCCTACCTCTTTATCGACTTCTTCGACGCACCGAACACTTCGAGTGGACGGATGCGGCCACGGCAGGGCTAGAGGAAATAAAAGCCCTCTTGGCCACCAATCCAATTCGGGCAGCACCAAATGTCGGCGAACCCATGTTGCTATACATAGCTGCAACGCACCAGGTGGTAAGCGCAGTGCTCGTCGTCGAACGAGAGACAGATGGACATAAATTCCCATTACGAAAGCTGGTATACTACATATCCACTGTCCTCACTCCATGCAAGTCACGGTACCCACATTATCAAAAGATAGCATACGCGGTCTTCATGGCATCCCGAAAATTGCGACACTACTTTCAAGAGTGTTCAATCATGGTGGCCTCCGAAGTACCAATCAATGACATAATAAATAACCGCGATGCCACGGGCCGGATTGCAAAATGGGCTATCGAGCTCCTCCCGTTCGACATAACATACAAACCACGGTGGGCCATTAAGTCACAAATACTAGCTGACTTCGTCTCCGAATGGACAGAAGCCGGACTCCCTAAAAGTACGGCGTGTGCTCCAATTGGATCATGCACTTTGACGGCTCTAAGATGTTAGCTGGTCTAGGGGCTGGCATCGTCCTGACGTCCCCCACCGGAGATACTGTCCAATACGTACTCGAAATACTTTACACAGATTCTTTTGCATGGTCTTCGGATGCCAGTCTCCATGGGCATTCGATGTCTCAAAGTACGCGGGGAATCAAACCTCGCAATATCTCAGATAAATGGAGACATTGACGCCAAGGACCCGAAAATGGCATCTTACCGTAATGACGTTCTCAAAATGTCAGCTTGATTCGAGGTGCTCGAATTCCACCATGTGGTTCGAGAAAACAATCAAGCGGCGGATATCCTTGTCCGCATCGGCGCTAAACGCGACCCCGTCCCACCAAACATTTTTGTTGAAAGGCTGTTCAAGCCATCCGTAGTATGGGAAGGGGAGTCCGGCAATACTAATCCGGATCCGCATACAACCCCAGATCCTAAACTATCAGACGTAATCGGAGGCTCCGCCACCAAAATCACACCTTCGGCCCACGTGATCATGGCGGTCATTTCCCCGTGGACGGAACCCTTCCTAGCTTACTTAAATAGGCAGGAACTCCCAAAGGACCAAAATGAGGCAGACTGCATTGTGCGGCGCTCTAAAGACTACAAAGTCCACGAGGGAGAGATTTATAAGAAAAGCGCAACCGGAGTGCTCTAGAGGTGCATCTCTGAAGAGGAAGGGCGGCAGCTTTTGGCAGAGATACATGCCGGACTCGGTGGCCACCATGTCGCAGCTCGGGCGCTTGTAAGCAAGGCCTTCCGTACAGGTTTCTACTGGCCGACAGCCCGGGCAGATGCACAAGACCTTGTCCAACACTACGTCGGTTGCCAGATTTTTGCAAATCAAAGCCATATGCCGCCCACTGCCCTTCAAACAATCCCCATAACTTGGACCTTTGCGGTCTGGGGGCTCAATATGGTTGGACCCCTTAAAGGAGGAAGCCATAAGAAGAAATACCTGTTGGTCATGGTCGATAAATTCACCAAATGGATAGAAGCCAAACCAGTTAAAAAGGCCGAATCCGGACCAGTGATAGACTTTATATCCGGGGTCATACACAACTACAGTGTCCGCCATAGCATCATCACCGATAACGGCTCAAACTTTACAGCCAATGAGGTGAAAACCTGGTGCAGCAAAATGGGCATAAAACTTGATTACGCCTCCGTCTACCACCCCCAAAGAAACGGTCAAGTCGAACGAGCGAACGATCTTATTATGAGTGGCATTAAACCCAGACTAGTGCGATCCTTGAAGGAATCAGACACGCACTGGGTCGAGGAGCTTGACTCCATATTATGGGGGCTGCGGACTGTCACGACCGGTTTTCCGGGTAATAAATTTCCAGAAAAGACCGTCATGCTCATCAGCCCCAGGATTACTGTTAGCTGATGAGGCTCCAACTTGATACAGAAACTCCAAGAAAAAATACAAAATATGTAGTACAAGACCATTCTGGCCTGTGGGTAACAAATGGTTTCTAGTGGTTGATGGCGGAAGCGGGTTGTGAAACATCTGTGTCTATGGGACTCCATTCCCCACGGGAACAGCTGACCAGGTTAAATTCCTATCTTCGCGAGGCTGCTATATCCATTGAGTGGTTTCCGGGGCTGGCATCGCGTCGCTCCTCTCTGAGCAAGAAAAATCTGGCCAAGACAATAGCCAGGGACAAGCCAGTGAGTACTTTGAATGTACTCGCAAACATTATGAACACAGGTATAGTATAACAATGATGTGCTGAAAAATATTTTATGCTCATGACGTCAGTCACAAAAGATAAATAACTCTCGGATGCGTGCAAGCAAGTTATTTATAAAATTGCAATAACATGATAGTATAAAAAAATTTATGAAATAAATAACTACTAATGCCACAGTCGGGCGTCTGAGCGACGCCACATAAAGGGCTTTAAAAGAAATGCCACAGTCGGGCGTCTGAGCGACGCCACATAAAGGGCTTTAAAAGAAATGCCACAGTCAGGCGTCTGAGCGACGCCACATAATGGGCTTTAAAAGAAATGCCACAGTCGGGCGTCTGGGCGACGCCACATAAAGGGCTTTAAAAGAAATGCCACAGTCGGGCGTCTGAGCGACGCCACATAAAGGGCTTTAAAAGAAATGCCACAGTCGGGCGTCTGGGCGACGCCACATAAAGGGCTTTAAAAGAAATGCCACAGTCGGGCGTCTGAGCGACGCCACATAAAGGGCTTTAAAAGAAATGCCACAGTCGGGCGTCTGGGCGACGCCACATAAAGGGCTTTAAAAGAAACAATCATAGTGAATATCCCGGAGGTAGAACCATCCCAGAGATACACGATAATAACAATAATATCATGGGTTAGTCAACAATAATAATAATCATAGTTATCACAAGTCACAAGTAGTAATTCCATTTCTGGATTAACAGTTTCACCTCCGAAGACCGACGCTAAGACCGACACTTGACCCATCCCAGACTGTAATCCTTAACCATAGACACGGCTATTCGAATAGGTTTATTCTTTGCAGAGGGTGTACTCTTTACCCACGAGTAACGGATTTCTCTAGTCCAGCAGGACTAATTCCGTCTATGGTCTTTCTGTTGAAAACACACCTAACTTGCACACACCAGCTTATCTCACACGTGTCTGGAATCACCCACGACACTTGTTAAGCAAACTTTAAGTGGGGAGGCTACAACCTCGCGTAGCATGGGATCAAATTTATATCGCGCGCTCTAAGGGGTGGCCTCCCCTCTCGGTCCCAACCGGAAACACCCATGCCCCCGGACTAGGTGGCCTGCCTACTAGCTACAACCGGTATCTTCCACCATGGCCTCTCTGTACGGTGTGTGCTGGAAAGAGGTTGACAACTTACTGAATCGTACTCTACTTGCTGTAGAGACGAGTGGCAGTACGAAACAAGTATGGGGGTTACTGGAACAAGACTCGATCTACGGTCGACTCAGGAGGTTCAAGTATTCCCTGCATGATTAGCATGACAAAGATATTCTCATCCAACAGAGTCACCTCTCATATCACCTTACCATGCCATACCAGACATAACCGTCCCGACGGAGACCGGCGACAAACTCAAGCCTACCCAAGGCAGAGGTTTTCCCGGGTTCCTGCCGGTATGCATGCAAGGCATAAGAGGGTGATTATCATCACAAGTGTGTCCATTTCCAACAGCATGGAAATCAACAACATGCACCCATGCATATGATCATATCACATGAAATAACAAGTCCTTCGAAATGTGGTGGTGTTATAAAGGTATCAACGATCACACCAAAATATTATGCCGGGGATTAGAATGCTTGCCTTCAATGTGTGGAAAGGCAGGGTGCACTCCAAAACTTTTGAAAGTTTCTTCTCTCTCCCAAAATCCTATTTAAAAATATATTAGAATTAACACACATTTCAAAAACAGAACCAAAAAGTTGTTTGAAAATTTTTCAAATAAATCTTAAAATAAACTAGATCAAATATGAGGAAGGTAGGAAAAAGAATCATTTCATTTGGACTTATATTTAAAATAAAACAGAAAGGAAAACGGTTCAGATAGAAATACGCTTTCGGTATAGAGGAGGCGTACTTGAGGCTTTACGCCTCCACTTAACCACGTGGACAGACACGAGGTCGCTGACAGTGGGTCCAGGGGGCCCACTAGTCAGGTTTGACCAGTCTTCTCCCTCTTCTTTCTCTGTCCCGGGCGGAGGCGAGGCAACGGCGATCGTCGCCAGCGAACGGCGGCTCCCCGCGGGGCTCAGAGGGCGGGGATGGATCCGCCACTCCAGGGCGATCCTCCCGGTGGTCGCCAGGTAGGTGGGGACGGAGGGAGCTGCCGGCGGCGAGCTTCTCGGCGGAGGTGGCCTCGGGAGCAAAGTGATTTTTCTCCCGCGGTGTGCCCCGATCAAAATTGAGTAGTGGGGATGGCTCACGGGAAGGTGAGGAAGCACTTGGTGGAGAGAACGGAGAGTGGGAGACCCTGGTGGTGCCGAATTGGCCGGGGCAGTGGCGGCGGCTGCAGTTGCCGGAGATGAGGAAGGAGCCCTTCCCCGGGTCGATTTGCTGCCATGGGAGGACTAGGGGAGCATTCTAAGGCTTCCTGTGTGCATGGGGAGGCTCGGGGGCCTCCTTTTATAGCTCGTCGAGGTCGGTTCCGCGGCGGCCGGATAAGCTCTCCGGCGAACCTCCTCTCTGTAGCTTGCAGGGCAACGTGGCGTGGCTGGGGATGACGGCAAGAGCTAGTGGACGAGAGGGCACTGCTCCAGGGGCCAGGTGGCGAGCCGGGGTGGCTTGGGCGGCGCTGCACGGCGCAGGGCTGTCGGGCGGCGGCGGCGGCTAGCACTTGGCCTGTCGGGCGAGGCGGGGCTGCTTGGCACGTAGCTGAGAGAAGGGGAGTGCGTGGCGAGGTTCTGCAGAGCGGGCCAAAGCCGTGGGGGCCAGCGTGTCGGCTCGGGCGCGCGGCTGCAATACGCGCGCTCTGGGCGCGTCCAGTGCACGCACTGAGTGTGCTCGACGAAATGCCAGAGCATGCTAGAGGTCGCGGTTGAGGCTGGCAAATAACAGACCCAGGTTAGGAGCAACTGGAATCCTAGTGGACATGCTAGTATGATCCGAGGTGCAAGGTCACAATGCAAAGACAAAAACATGTCAAAACTGGCCATGCACACCAGGTGTTTGACAAAATGCCAACGGCACTTAGGCATTTCTTGGAGTGGCCAAAATCTCCAGATCAGTGTCTCTGTGGATGAAAGAGAGAGTGGTGATGTTAGTTGGACAAAAGAAGAAACTTGTTAGTGCAAGTTTTACAAAACTTCAATTCTGGACAGGAAATAAATGACATTATTTCATGAACCAAAAATGATCCAAAAGGTGCATGCTCCTGGACTTAAGGGTTTAACATGGGGGACTACAAGTAGGAGAAATAATCAAGGGTTAAAGAGCAAGTAAAAACATGGTTGCTGTACAAACCATCAAGTTGGTCCAGAATGAAGATGAGGTTGATTCACTCAAATTTTTCAAAGGACACAAACAGGTTTTTGCACAAAGTGGGATAATAGGCTCCTACTGACCTCCCTTAATTTTGGTAGAAGTTTTAAAGAAATATTTAAATAGGTTGTAGTGCAAAATGCACTCTGGACCAGAGAAGAAAAATTGAGTGTAAGGCTCAAAATATTTCATGAATGAAATATATTTTAGCATAAAAGTGATTTAAAAACATCACATGACATCTCCAAATTTTTGTGGAAATTTTAAGTGAATTTATCAAATGGTTGTAGTTCAATTAGGGCCATTTAACCTAGAAAAACCCTTTTCAATTAAATAAAGATCAAGCAACATAATTATTTAATTAGTTACACTGATAAAAGGAAAGTTTTTCTTGAGAGGTTAAAACAAGTCCAACAACATTTTTGAAAAGTTTCCTCTTTGGGAAAAACTCATCATAACAGGGAAGGAAATGATTTAAACAAAAATCAAAATGGAGCTCAAAAATTCAAAGTTTTAAATCCTGGCAAAATTTTATTCCATTAAAAACAAGGCCAAAATTTTTGGGTTGTCACAATACAAACCCCCTTAAAAAAATCTCGCCCTCGAGGTTTGCTAAAAGCGGTGTTAAGAAAATAAATACGCAATAAAGATGTAGCTACAGTGAGAGGGCAATAAGTGGTGAAAAACCACAGTGTGAAAAACTGGGGCTGCGCGGAAAAGTCTACGGTTCGGGACAAAATGGGTGATTTCTATTCTGGATATAAATTTAGGATAACTCCTAAATTTAGATATACGCTGGTCGCACCCGAGAGCACAGTGCTCTCTCTGGCTGACAGGTGGACCCGGGGTCCACTGTCAGTCTCCTCTTCTTCTCCCTCTGGCCCTTTCTTCCTCCTCTCTCCCGCGCGCTTTCTCCACCGGGGACGCCTAGTGTGTAGGGCATCTAGGCCGTACCGTGGTAGTGCGCGGCGTGCTAGCTGCTGGTGCAGCATGCACTCACCTCGCGGGCCAGTGCGCTGTCGGCACTGCTCGCGGATTCGACTCCGAACACCAGCGATCGGTGACGAGCGGCGTTGGTGGACTTCGCCCACCGTACACCGAGCTCGAGCTATAAAAACGGCCGGGGTGCCTCTCTCTTCCTCCTTACACCTGGCCTCACTTCTCCTCCTCCTTATTTCTCCGTTACTGCTTACAGAAGCTCGGTCGAGGCTCTAATGGCGAAGGCGATGCCGGACTGGTTTGTGATCCTGATATGCGGAGGGCTGGCGACGCTGCTGGGGCTCTCTGTGCTCCTGTGCGCGATGATCTTCGACGAGTATCGCGATGCTGCGTCTCGGGTGTTGGCTCTCCACGGTGGTGGTGATCATGAGGAGTAGATGGAGTGTGCCGGGTGCTAACTGTTGTTAGGGGGTGATTAGCTGGATGTAACACCGTTGCAAAGTTTTGCAAACAGTGTATGTGTCCGAATGATTATGGTTGTGAGTCTGCTCGTGGTGCTGAGTGAAATTAAATAATCCACGTCGTGAGAAAGTGTAGATGTAGCAACTCAGGGAAAAGAAAATCTCACTCCAGGGTTTTGCGAGGGGAAAACAGTTAATTTAAAGGAGCATAAACCACAACAAAAACTACACACATTAGCAGAAGCCAAATAATTGACTCGTCGTACAAACTCAGGGTATTACACATAAGTCACACACATAAATAAATGCTGCAAAGAACAAATACAGTAGTGACGTCTAAAATGAAAATGGTAACTGGGCGGGGTCCTGATAAAATGTCTCTGGTAAAGGAATACATTCTTCTTCAATTGGAGGCAGTGGATTGACCAGTCGATGTATGCGTCTCTCCGTGTCGGGTCTCAGTGGTCTGCCGATGGCAATCTGAGGATTTAAATTTGCGAGGCTCTGGAGATAATCCATCACCCGCTGGTTTAAATGCTCTTGAGCAATGATGTACTGGATAAGGTTGGCCAGAACTGGGTCTCTCTCAATACGTCCACCGGGACAAGATGTTACTTCTCCGGGTGCTGCACGACTCAGAAAGTAATAATATCCTCGTTCGCGGGCATAGGGTACTGCGGATCGAAGACGAGCAATCGCTTCTTTTGCAGCAGCCTCTATGGCCAAGTGTGGGGTTGGCATAGATTTCCCCATGAAGGAAACTTCCGTTGGATCTTGGTTGGGGTCTACATGAGGAATGTGTACTGCTGCCCAATATTCCGAGGTGGATGGGGTGATCCTCGATTTGAACAGCTCGTACTGGGGTGGCTGGGTAGAACCCATGGTACTGCGGGTAAAATCCCACAATATTTTGACAAAGCTACCTGGGGTTGCATCTGGGGTTCTCAGATGAATGCTGGGGTTCGGCATGACAGGAAAAAGCGTGAGTGTTGTGCACAAAGTGAGGGTTGCTGGGTAAGGTCACAAGGTGGCCTTTATATAGCAATGGAGCCGGATCGTTTCACCGTGGTGAAAGGTAAAAAAAAATTCCAGCTTAGTTCCAAAGGTCGGGTCGGTGTCAGAGATACACATATCTCATAAAGAGACGTGTTACTGTGGTTGTCGTCGGGTTGGTTTTGGTAGTTGTGCCCGGAAAAATATGCGGCTATGCGCTGACCAAATATGCAAGGCTATTATTAAAACAGAGGCACAAAGACAGGCTGCGTTAATATACGCGGTCGCATGATTACAAAGCGAGGATACCTTGAAACTTGGTGCTACTCATAATGCTTAGTCTACCTCGTTTATGTCTAAACAGGCGTGCCTGGTGGATGTCGAGGCTTCTCCACGTGTCTCTCTGCCGGGATTAGTCGGAGATGGTGGAGGAACTGCAGGGTCGGGGTAGTGAGAATGACCATTGCGGGGATTGTTGGCCACATCCCCGTTGGAGTGTGCTCCCAATATGCGATGAAGCACTTCTGGGGTTATCGCAGCACCTTGGCCGATGGCTAGGGCAGATCTCGGGGTCTCGATTGGTTGTCCAAACAGCACGACTGGGTTGTCGGTGTTGGGCTCGTTTTCTTCTCTCGCCGGGGCTCGACGAACCAGCTCTCCACGAGCTGCTATTAGATCAATAGTGATCTGGTCGAACAGTGCCTCTAGTGCACTTACATAGCGCACTAGGTGCAACAATGCGGGGTCCGTCTCATGGTCTCCATTGGCGACTTGGGGTGGTCTACCATACCCTTCTCGTCTGGGGTAGTAGTGGAACGAGCGACAGTTAACTCTGGGCGACAAGTGCCTGAGATGAACTATAGCCTCTCGAGCGGCTAGCTGGATGGCTTGTGGCTCAAAGGAAGTTGTTCTTCCGGTGAACCGGTAGGGGCGCTCGGGTGCTAGACTCCTACCGTAAATGTGCACAGTGGCCCAGAATTGGCGGTCTTCACCGCTCATGGGTCCTTGATACACAACATATTCTGGCGGCTCCTCTAACGCGTAGGCACGACGGGTGAGGTTTGCGAGGATGGTCACAAAACCTCCAAGGTTGGTTGCTGTGGTTTCGTTGTGCACTATAGGTCCAGGCACTGTGGCTCGGTTTGGGGTAGCGACTGTGTGTGCTGGTTTGGGGCTAGCGCGCCCCTTTGTATAGGGAAAAGGGGACGGAATCTTCCTTCGCACGCTTGCGAGAAAAGACTATTTAGGGGCCGGTCACTGGCGCATGAGTGACAAGTTAGGTTGATAGGTTGGGCACCGACTGCCAAAAGTGTTGGGTCACTGTGTGGCTATCTTGCACGAGAAGCTTGGCTGGGGTTTGGTTAAGGTCTGGTGGGTTGGTTTGCCTAGTTTATTGACCTGGCTAAGATAGGATTAGCCAATGGTCAGCCTGGCTCTGATACCAAGTGTGTCACGACCGGTTTTCCGGGTAATAAATTTCCAGAAAAGACCGTCGTGCTCATCAGCCCCAGGATTACTGTTAGCTGATGAGGCTCCAACTTGATACAGAAACTCCAAGCAAAAATACAAAATATGTAGTACAAGACCATTCTGGCCTGTGGGTAGAACAAATGGTTTCTAGTGGTTGATGGCGAAAGCAGGTTGTGAAACATCTGTGTCTATGGGACTCCATTCCCCACGGGAACAGCTGACCAGGTTAAATTCCTATCTTCGCGAGGCTGCTATCTCCATTGAGTGGTTTTCGGGGCTGGCATCGCATCGCTCCTCTCCGAGCAAGAAAAATCTGGCCAAGACAATAGCCAGGGACAAGCCAGTGAGTACTTTGAATGTACTCGCAAACATTATGAACACAGGTATAATATAACAATGATGTGCTGAAAAATATTTTATGCTCATGACGTCAGTCACAAAAGATAAATAACTCTCGGATGCGTGCAAGCAAGTTATTTATAAAATTGCAATAACATGATAGTATAAAAAAATTTATGAAATAAATAACAAGTAATGCCACAGTCGGGCGTCTGAGCGACGCCACATAAAGGGCTTTAAAAGAAATGCCACAGTCGGGCGTCTGAGCGACGCCACATAAAGGGCTTTAAAAGAAATGCCACAGTCGGGCGTCTGAGCGACGCCACATAAAGGGCTTTAAAAGAAATGCCACAGTCGGGCGTCTGGGCGACGCCACATAAAGGGCTTTAAAAGAAATGCCACTGTCAGGCGTCTGAGCGACGCCACATAAAGGGCTTTAAAAGAAATGCCACAGTCGGGCGTCTGGGTGACGCCACATAAAGGGCTTTAAAAGAAACAATCATTGTGAATATCCCGGAGGTAGAACCATCCCAGAGATACACGATAATAACAATAATATCATGGGTTAGTTAACAATAATAATAATCATAGTTATCACAAGTCACAAGTAGTAATTCCATTTCTGGATTAACAGTTTCACCTCCGAAGACCGACGCTAAGACCGACACTTGACCCATCCCAGACTGTAATCTTTAACCATGGACACGGCTATTCGAATAGGTTTATTCTCTGCAGAGGGTGTACTCTTTACCCACGAGTAACGGATTTCTCTAGTCCAGCAGGACTAATTCCGTCTACGGTCTTTCTGTTGAAAACACACCTAACTTGCACACACCAGCTTATCTCACACGTGTCTGGAATCACCCACGACACCTGTTAAGCAAACTTTAAGTGGGGAGGCTACAACATCGCGTAGCATGGGATCAAATTTATATCGCGCGCTCTAAGGGATGGCCTCCCCTCTCGGTCCCAACCGGAAACACCCATGCCCCCGGACCAGGTGGCCTGCCTACCGGCTACAACCGGTATCTTCCACCATGGCCTCTCTATACGGTGTGTGCTGGAAAGAGGTTGACAACTTACTGAACCGTACTCTACTTGCTGTAGAGACGAGTGGTAGTACGAAACAAGTATGGGGGTTACTGGAACAAGACTCGATCTACGGTCGACTCAGGAGGTTCAAGTATTCCCTGCATGATTAGCATGACAAATATATTCTCATCCAACAGAGTCGCCTCTCATATCACCTTACCATGCCATACCAGACATAACCGTCCCGACGGAGACCGGCGACAAACTCAAGCCTACCCAAGGCAGAGGTTTTCCCGGGTTCCTCCCGGTATGCATGCAAGGCATAAGAGGGTGATTATCATCACAAGT
Organism: Triticum aestivum; assembly: GCF_018294505.1. Lineage (NCBI taxonomy): Eukaryota > Viridiplantae > Streptophyta > Magnoliopsida > Poales > Poaceae > Triticum > Triticum aestivum. Next base: position 450,069,082 of record NC_057810.1, on the reverse strand, counting down.
GTGTCCATTTCCAACAGCATGGAAATCAACAACATGCACCCATGCATATGATCATATCACATGAAATAACAAGTCCTTCGAAATGCGGTGGTGTTATAAAGGTATCAACGATCACACCAAAATATTATGCCGGGGTTCAGAATGCTTGCCTTCAATGTGTGGAAAGGCAGGGTGCACTCCAAAACTTTTGAAAGTTTCTTCTCTCTCCCAAAATCCTATTTAAAAATATATTTGAATTAACACACATTTCAAAAACAGAACCAAAAAGTTGTTTGAAATTTTTTCAAATAAATCTTAAAATAAACTAGATCAAATATGAGGAAGGTAGGAAAAAGAATCATTTCATTTGGACTTATATTTAAAAAGTTATAGCCAGTCAAAGATTTGGTCAAATCTGTTATTTAAAATAAAACAGAAAAGAAAACGGTTCAGATAGAAATACGCTTTCGGTATAGAGGAGGCGTACTTGAGGCTTTACGCCTCCACTTAACCACGTGGACAGACACGAGGTCGCTGATAGTGGGTCCAGGGGGCCCACTAGTTAGGTTTGACCAGTCTTCTCCCTCTTCTTTCTCTGTCCCGGGTGGAGGCGAAGCAACGGCGATCGTCGCCGGCGAACGGCGGCTCCCCGCGGGGCTCAGAGGGCGGGGATGGATCCGCCACTCCAGGGCGATCCTCCCGGTGGTCGCCAGGTAGGTGGGGACGGAGGGAGCTGCCGGCGGCGAGGCTCACGGGAAGGTGAGGAAGCTCTTGGTGGAGAGAACGGAGAGTGGGAGACCCTGGTGGTGCCGAATTGGCCGGGGCAGTGGTGGCGGCTGCAGTTGCCGGAGATGAGGAAGGAGCCCTTCCCCGGGTCGATTTGTTGCCATGGGAGGACTAGGGGAGCATTCTAAGGCTTCCTGTGTGCACGGGGAGGCTCGGGGGCCTCCTTTTATAGCTCGTCGAGGTCGGTTCCGCTGCGGCCGGATAAGCTCTCCGGCGAACCTCCTCTCTGTAGCTTGCAGGGCAATGTGGCGTGGCTGGGGATGACGGCAAGAGCTAGTGGACGAGAGGGCACTGCTCCAGGGGCCAGGTGGCGAGCCGGGGTGGCTTGGGCGGCGCTGCACGGCGCAGGGCTGTTGGGCGGCGGCGGCGGCTAGCGCTTGGCCTGTCGGGCGCGGCGGGGCTGCTTGGCGCGTAGCTGAGAGAAGGGGAGTGCGTGGCGAGGTTCTGCAGAGCGGGCCAAAGCCGTGGGGGCCAGCGTGTCGGCTCGGGCGCGCGGCTGGAATACGCGCGCTCTGGGCGCGTCCAGTGCACGCACTGAGTGTGCTCGACGAAATGCCAGAGCATGCTAGAGGTCGTGGTTGAGGCTGGCAAATAACAGACCCAGGTTAGAAGCAACTGGAATCCTAGTGGACATGCTAGTATGATCCGAGGTGCAAGGTCACAATGCAAAGACAAAAACATGTCAAAACTGGCCATGCACACCAGGTGTTTGACAAAATGCCAAGGGCACTTAGGCATTTCTTGGAGTGGCCAAAATCTCCAGATCAGTGTCTCTGTGGATGAAAGAGAGAGTGGTGATGTTAGTTGGACAAAAGAAGAAACTTGTTAGTGCAAGTTTTACAAAACTTCAATTCTGGACAGGAAATAAATGACATTATTTCATGAACCAAAAATGATCCAAAAGGTGCATGCTCCTGGACTTAAGGGTTTAACATGGGGGACTACAAGTAGGAGAAATAATCAAGGGTTAAAGAGCAAGTAAAAACATGGTTGCTGTACAAACCATCAAGTTGGTCCAGAATGAAGATGAGGTTGATTCACTCAAATTTTTCAAAGGACACAAATAGGTTTTTGCACAAAGTGGGATAATAGGCTCCTACTGACCTCCCTTAATTTTGGTAGAAGTTTTAAAGAAATATTTAAATAGGTTGTAGTGCAAAATGCACTCTGGACCAGAGAAGAAAAATTGAGTGTAAGGCTCAAAATATTTCATGAATGAAATATATTTTAGCATAAAAGTGATTTAAAAACATCACATGACATCTCCAAATTTTTGTGGAAATTTTAAGTGAATTTATCAAATGGTTGTAGTTCAATTAAGGCCATTTAACCTAGAAAAACCCTTTTCAAGAAAATAAAGGTCAAGCAACATAATTATTTAATTAGTTACACTGATAAAAGGAAAGTTTTTCTTGAGAGGTTAAAACAAGTCCAACAACATTTTTGAAAAGTTTTCTCTTTGGGAAAAACTCATCATAACAGGGAAGGAAATGATTTAAACAAAAATCAAAATGGAGCTCAAAAATTCAAAGTTTTAAATCCTGGCAAAATTTTATTCCATTAAAAACAAGGCCAAAATTTTTGGGGTGTCACACGGACCACGCCAAATCGCACAACCGGATACACACCCTTTTTTATGGTGTACGGCGCAGAGGCAGTGCTACCCTCCGATATCATCCACGATTCACCTAGAGTGCGCATGTACGAAGAGAGAGAAGCCGAGATGGATCGGCAGGACAGCTTAGATGCCATGGAGGAGGAGCGTGACGTCGCGAAGGCCCGTTCTACATTCTATCAACAGCAGGCTCGAAGGTATCAAAGCAGAGAACTGCGGGCCAAAACTTATAACATTGGCGAACTCGTTCTACGCCTACCAGAGAAGAAAAAGGACAAGCTCAAGCCCAAGTGGGAGAGCCCCTTCATCGTTGACAAAGTTCTCACTGGAGGTGCGTACTGTCTGCGTGATGCATCAGACAATCGACTCGAGCCAAACCCATGGAACGCGGCTAGACTCCGAAGGTTCTACGCCTAGTGCCGAACTCCGCGTTTGTCTCCTTACCTCCATCTCCCTTTTTTATCCTCTCTCTGTCTTTTACATTTATAGCCTTAAAATCTTCAAGTATGCTTTGACCGCACACTCTGGCCACGCTATACGCGCTCAATATACCTGGGGGCTTCTCACACAGAAGCTTATTTGTCTTCTGGGCTTTATGCCCACCACACATGCGTCACTTTTCCGTATATGCCTTTTATCACCATTATATGCATCGATATGACTTAAGTTTTGGCCAAGCTGGCTTGCCTGGCTCTTTTGTTTATGCCCTACGTTCCCGTTAATTCGGCTAGGGCGTAAGGGGATCACCTCTGCGATTGTTACTGCCGGGTCAGCCGGATGTGTACCTCAGACTGGGTGAAGCCGAAAACTAGCATTCTTACTGGAATATTCGGTCGGTGAACAAAAGATGTATTTTACTTATTACAAAACATCAATGCATGCACACCCAAGGAAAGGAACCCTTAACGAAACTATTCTCCCTGGAAGCTATTTCTTACTACCCATGTAAATATAACATAACTAGTTGGGTACTTGTCCATTCAAGCACTTTTGACCCCTACGCCTGGTTTCCACGCGTGCCCCGGTTTTCACATAACCAAGCGGGTATTCAGATACACTCCGGACTGTCTGGTCCAGAGGTTGAAGCGAAAAGGTCGGCCAAGACAAACGATTTACAATCCGGTTAGGGACAAAATATGTCCTTTGAAGTACAATGTCACTTAGACTGACTAAATTCTTCTTCTATACCATCCAACAGGCTGTCTAGCCTACAGTCCTATTGGCAATACTTAGCGGCTAATGCTACTTGGCCATACACGAGACGTCCAGGGATCTCCTTCCCATCTGACCCCACAGGCTTGGTGTACTGCGTCTTCACCATGGCCCAGGCTTCCCTTGTGCCTTGCCGGCAGGCCGATATCTTCCATAATCGAAAGCGCTGCCGCGCTCCCTTGAGCATCTCCATCAGCTCCCCCATGCCTCCTGGCAGGGAGGCGGATGGCCACAAGGCCTGAGAAATGCTCTGCATCACCTGCCGAACTTGTTCGTGCAGTTGTGAGAGCTCCGACAGAAGATCGCCTGCAGATCCGGACATCTCCTCCTCGGGACGGCCTATTAGCATGCCTACAGACATAATTCTGTTAGGACGCTTTTTTGCCGAACTTTATAGCGCTTCGTCAAGGGCACTTACCGAATATGCCGTGCCGTAGCCTCTTATTCTCCTTTACAGAGTCAGCAAGTTGGGCCGAACATCCTTTAATTTGACGTCCAGTTGGAGGTTCGCGCCTTGGAGAGTATTTTTCTCCTTTATAACCTTCGTAAGCACACACTGGCCAGCCTTCAGCTGTTGCCGAACATATTGCTCATCCTCTGGTACAATCTCCGGATTGCCTCCGGGATTGTCTGCAGATTCTCTTATTAGGATCGCATTCATTTCGAATACTTAACTGGTACATACCATGACATTATGCTCGTTTAAACGCAAACATTACCAGATGGGGCCTTCGTAGACTCCTCCATCACGGTGATTGTGGCCCATAGTTGGGCCTTGCAATCCTCCAGCTCTTTGGATAGCTGGATATTCTTCCCTGTTAGAACCTATGCACACGAGGATCCTTAAATCAGTTGTGCCAACTGTTTCAAGTCTCAGGGGCTACTGATATACATACTTATCAAATTTTCTTACCCGTATATCCTTTACTTACTAATCCGTGGCCCTAGCGAGGCCACCTTGAGCAGCTCGGATGTACGCGTCCCCTGAGTTGAAGGCATCAAATGCCTCTTCAGAGAAATTAGGGTCACGTAGTGCGGCCCGTCAGCGCCTATGATTTATGTTGCTCTCCACTTTGGAGTTTGTAGCGAAAAATCTATCCGCATCCTCTGTAGGAGGATCGTCCGTGTTGACCTCCGCCCTTGAGTCTGGCCTTGGAGTCCGGCTAGTGGAAGCGTGACCGGCAGGCTCTCTCCAGATACAGTCCGACGAGTGCTCTTTCTGTCAAAAGGCATAAGACATCATTATATTTTAACAATTATAACTTCGTGGTAGGTTTTTGAACATACCTTTGCAATGGCGTCTTGGTCCTGACCGCCTTTCTTTTAAGCCTACCTGACTTCGGTGCCCCTTGTTGACGAGTCACCGCGGGTTCAGCTCGGCGCCCCGATGGCCTTCCCTGTAAGACGCAAATACATGTGCGGTGGGTGAAGTGTAGAGAGGGAATCCTTTTCGGAAGTTGGGACTATGGCCTTGCTTACCTGGGATACAGGGAGTAGGCCGGGATAATCGGCTATGATGGCCACCTCACACCATCGCAGCTCAACTGGTAAAACGTCCTGTCAACAAGCTCCACAAATGTGTCCGGATCTTCTTCGAGTCCGGGGTTGAGAGCCCGGTTAGGGTCCCCTGGTTGTGGAGATGGGCTGTGAACATTCTCCATAGCCCTTCGCAGTTCCTACTATGAATTGATGAATTAAACATCTGTGTTGAAAATATGGGAAAGATTGGAATAAAAGATTGCGACTCACCCAGCTTGGGGGGTTGTACATGGAGAATCCATCCCGTGGCTTGATGTGGATGAACTCCTCCTCTTATCCTTTGTAAAATCGGACAGTATCTTCGCCAGAGCGGCGGGAGAGTTCGGTCCTTTACGGTCGCAGCGGGTGGCATCGTCTTCTCCACTGAAGTGCCACATGGGTTTTCCCCGATATTGAAGTGGCTCCACTCCCCGCATTATACATATGGACATGACTTCAATAATTGTCAGTCCTGATTTGGCCAACGTATATATCCTATCCATCAGGAAAAGGATCTCTCTGTTATCTTCCTCCCGGGGGCTCCTGGGGCGCCAGCTGTGGCGTTTCTTCAACGGGGCATTTATAAACTCGGGAAGGCCTTTTTAAATAGGGTCCGGAAGAGGGACGTCCTCCATGTAGAACCATTCCGAGGGCCAGTATTTGGATATCTTCTTTGGGGTGCTGGACAGATATCCGGTCCCGGCGATGCGCCATATTTCGGCTCCGCGCACTTGATATACCGACTCCTTCTGAGTATGGGGTACGAGGCAGAATAGCCTCTTCCACAACTCGAAATGAGCTTCGCAGCCCAGAAAAAGCTCACGGAAGGCAACGTAGCCTGTGATGTGCAATATGGACCCTGGGGTAAAGTTGTGCAGCTGGAGGCCGTAGAATTCCAGAAGCCCGCGGAGGAAAAGATGGATTGGAAATTCAAGCCCCCTTAGCAAGTAGGGGACGAAGCACACCCACTCTCCCTTGGATGGGTTTGGAAAGCTCTCTGCTTGCTCCCCGCCATTATAAGTGGCTAGTCGATCTCGGACGGGGACCATGTATGCAGGTGGGAGAAACCCCTTGGTCTGCAAATCTACTAATCGGCTGTGGGGAACTGAACATCTCTCCCAGTCGCCTGGCCTAGTGCCACGGGAGCGAGAGGAGGAACCGCGACGATCGGCCATGATGGTGTGGATTTTTTCGGGCGCGCTCTCATGAGTACTCGCTGGGAGGAGATGGTGTGATTTGGATATGAGAATCCTCGTATTTTTTATAGATGATTTACCCGCATGGTTGGGGTGGCAAATGTAAAAATGCCTCGATCTCTCGCATTCGCTTGACACGTGGAAACAACAATAATTGAAGCACAGAAGCCGAGGAGCGTGACATTGATGAGAAGCCGGACATTGCTCGTTACAACAATGCTCTGGAGGATTTGGAGAAGAACCCGCCTTGTAATGTCGAAGACAATCTGCACGCCGGACTCACCGTCATTGAAGCCTGGTTCAGGGGTTACTGAGGGAGTCCTAGATTAGGGGGTCCTCGGACAGCCGGACTATATAATTTGGCCGGACTGTTGGACTATGAAGATACAAGATTGAAGACTTCGCCCCTTGTCCGGATGGGACTCTCCTTTGCGTGGAAGGCAAGCTTGGATATTCGTATATGTAGATCTCCTTCTCTGTAATCGACTTTGTGTAACCCTAGCCACCTCCGGTGTCTAAATAAACTAGAGGGTTTGGTCCATAGAACAACAATCATAATCATAGGCTAGCTTCTTGGGTTTAGCCTTTACGATCTCGTGGTAGATCAAATCTTGTAATACTCATATCATCAAGATCAAAAAAGTAGGAAGTAGGGTATTACCTCCATCGATAGGGCTTGAACCTGGGTAAAACATCGTGTGCCCTGTCTCCTGTTACCACTAGCCTTAGACGCACAGTTCGGGACCCCCTACCCGAGATCTGCCATTTTGGACACCGACGCCCAAAAGCACAAGAACTGGTCCTTGAGCGTGAGCATGTCAATCGCCGGAGAGAAGAGGGAGTGCTCCTTCTGCATCTTCACCAGCTCACTCTACGGAACCTCCCTCGCCGTGACTGTCAGGACCCCGACTCAATGCCACATCGATCTAGCATGTAACACCTCATATCACTTTGCGGCCTCACGCACGGTATTCCCACGGGTGTCGCCTTACCTTAGCCCGGGACCGTTTGCGCCTTTTGGCACACGTATATGACAGTGTCGCTAGCATCCATATGATAAGGAGCCCGGGCTGACATGGCTAGTCGTAAACCCAAAGTGGCACAGACTTACAGGGACAGGCATCCATGACCCAGCATCGAACGTGTCGGTCATCAGCGAGTGAATCCAGGTTGTAGCACTGGGCTAGCAGGACTCCGGTGAACCGGGCTGTAGCAGGCTAACAGGACTCCGGTATTCATCGCGTGACATTTCCCCGAAGGGACAGACACAGGAACGAAGAAGGACACATGCCGGCCAGCCTAAGTGTTCCGGAGCAGTAGCAAGCTACCATGGCTCGGTGGAAACACTAGGAGACATTTCCCGATAAGAGAGGCTACTAAAGATAAACAACTAGATAGTCAGATCCCACACATACCAAGCATTTCAATAACATACACACAATATGCTCGATATGTGCAAACACAACATGGCATCACAAGATGACTCTACGACTCAAGTAATTTATTCAATAGGCTCCGAGGAGCGAGATATTACAAATAGGGGTCTCATGACCCAACATTCAGAGCATACAAATCAAAGCACAAGCGGAAGCTATCATGTCTGGGTACAGACATCTATAAATGAAAAAGGCTGAGAAGCCTGACTATCTATCAGATCCTGCCGAGGGCACAAGATCGTAGCTGAGGTAACAAGCTAAACGTCGAAATCCACGTGGAACTACTAGTGAGACTGAAGTCTCTCTGCAAAAACATAAAATAGGCAAACGTGAGTACAAATGTACCCAGCAAGACTTACATCAGAACTAACTACATATGCATCATTTTCAACAAGGGGATGGTGGGGTTTAACTGCAGCAAGCCAGCTTTGACTCGGTGGCTATCCTAAACTACGACTGCAAGCGACTCTTTTGAGGTGGCGCACACGAGTCCACATATTCACCATATCAATACACCACTATGGATTCGCTCCCGTCCCCCTACGAGAACGCCATCCATAGCACTCACGCTTATCTTGCGCATTTTAAAGTATCCACTTTCACTTGTCTATGAACTGATATAAGCAACCCAGAAGTCCTTTTCCGCGGACACGGCTATTCGAATAGATGATGTTAACCCTGCAGGGGTGTACTTCTTCATACATGTTTCCACCACTTAGCGTCTACACACGACATGTGCTCGGCAGACTTCAAGCGAAAGCCGACGTGGGTGTAGACCACGACCTACCTAAACACTCAAGTCTCTAGTCCAGGTTTATCGCCTATTCGGGTTCCATCCATGAGGAGATCCGGCCGGAGTTTCGCTCACAGCCCCAAACGATGTGAACAGGGTTCCCGAGATACCTAACGGGCATCCGGTACACCGTGCCACGTACCTACCGCATCACAGCCCACCCCTACGGTCAGCGCTGTCCACGGCCTCCAGTAAGCTACAAACACCAGAAACTACTTGCAACTCCTGGACAGAGGACAAGGGTGAATAAGAAGTCGAGCGGGGTCATATTTTAGGGCCCAATGTATGGTAGTAACTGAATCATGGATCACAAACACAGAACTCAGTTCCTGAGGACGGCTACAATGAGACAACCCACCATGTACTCCTACATGGCCTCTCACCGCTACCTTTACCAAATCGTGTTCACACACTTAGCTCACACACAGTAGGACATGTTCACACGCCTCTGATTCATCCCCGATGAATCAGACCTGACTCAACTCTAAGCAGTAGTAGGCATGACAAACAAACATGAATGAGTAGGCACAACAGGGCTCAAACAACTCCTACTCATGCTAGTGGGTTTCATCTATTTACTGTGGCAATGACAGGTCATGCAAAGGATAAAGGGGTTCAACTACCGCAGCATGTAACAGTTGAATCGGTGTTGTCCTAATGCAGTAAAAGAGAGCAGGAGCGAGAGGGTAGGATTGTATCGGAATGAACAAGGGGGTTTTGCTTGCCTGGCACTTCTGAAGATAACATTGAGTCTTCATCAGTGTCAACGATCACATCATCGGTATCGCGTCTATCGAGAGGGGACAAATACCGGCAACACAGAAAGGAACACAATCAATGCAATGCACAATATGATGCATGCTCATGACATAGCAAAATGAATGTGTTTTGGGCTAATGCATCTAGCAACAAGTTAAATGAAGTTGGTTTGAACACAAGATTCAAATTCAAACTTCATATGTGATTATTTAAATGCCCTTTATTTGATTTGTGCTAAACAGCAGCTATAAGTTGTTCTAACATGCATGAAAATGGTACAGATGGATTCCTTGAATTTTTCTGATAATTTTTCATATATAATTTATTTAATTTGGAGATACGGTTGAATTTCTATGATTTTTAGAAGTTTATACAATTTTCTGGAATTTTCTGATTTATTTTAAATCCAGAAAATGAGTTATGACATCAGCACTGCGTCATGCTTGCATCAGCAAGTCAACAGGGCTGCCCCGGGTCAAACCTGACGTGTGGGGTCCACACGTCAATGACACAGGGACTAATCCTGCGTTGACCCGGGCTGGTTAGCTTTGACTAAGCCCTGGGGCCCACTTGTCAGCGTCAGTAGGTGGGGGGTTAGTGGCTAATTAACTAAGCCACGTCAGCCCGCCGGAGTTCTGGCTGGCGGCGACCATTAGCGCGGCGGCGAGGGTGGTTTTGGCCACCCCGGCGACCAAATGGGCCGCGGAGGGCATCTAGGAGGAGCTGGGGACAAGCCGAAGCTCCTGGTGGAGTCAGTTGCGCTCGGGGCGGCCGGAATCGGTGCCGACGGTGAGCGAGGCGGCGGCCGGAGCTCAGGTGTGCTCGGTTTCGGCGTTACACGGCACGGCGGGCGCGGCCGATGGGCTCTATGGGATGCTGGGGTCACCAGGAATACCCGGAGGCAACGAGCGCAGGCGGAGAGGCTCGGGAGCACGAAGCTCACCGGCCATGGCGGACGGCGGCTTCGGGTGCTTGTGGGGCGGCGGCTACAGGGTGCGCGAGAGAGAGAGAGGTGAGGGGAAACGACGGCAAGCTCACTGTGGTTGCAGAGCGCGTCTCAGCGGGCTCGGGGGCGACCTGTCGGCGGTGAATCGAACGGCGACGACCTCCGGTGGCCGAGGAGGGGAACGGCGACGTGGGCGGCGATGCAGGGCGTCCGGGGCCTCGTGGCTTGGTGGAGAGGAAGAGGAGGTCGAGGCGGAGCCTCTGGGCTAGTCGGGGGAGCGAGGGAGGCCCGGTGGCCACGAGAGAGCTCGTCGGCGGCGGCGGGTGTGTTCGGTGGCTGCGCGCGAGAGGGAAGCAGAGGAGGGAACGGGGTCCAGGGGAAGAGAGGGGAGGTGCAGGGGGCGAGGGGGAGTGCGTGGCGCCCTCGGGTGCCTCCAGCGGCGAGCGGGTAAGCAGGAGGTGGCCGGAGCGTGCGCACGCGCGTCGGGCACACGCCCTCCTGCCTACTGGCAGGAGGTTGAAGACGGTGGCGACCGGGGTGGGCTGGGCCGCACAGTGCTGGACCAGCACAGGAGCTGGGCCGGCTCTGGTGGGCTGCACGGGTGAGGCCAGGTAAGTACTGTCCCTTTTAATTTTTCTGTTCTGTTTTCCTTTTTATTTTATTTTGCCACTGTTTTCAAATTCAAAATAATTTCAAACAGTGCCAAAACATTCTGAAATATTTTATGTTACCTCTCTGGACTATTCCAAAAGTACATAAAACATTTCAAAGCATTTGAAAACATATTCATTATATATTATGAATATATCCCCAAATTCTAATAGATTATTGATTTAAATTCAGAGACCAAATAATTCCTTAAAAATATTCCAGAATTTTGGTTTGATATATAACTCTTGCCAAAATTCACAAAACTATTTTTAGGGCATTTTGGATTCACAGAATGCAATTTAAAGGGTGCTTGCCCTTCTTTTAATTAGATTTTGAGGTTTCCAAAATTCCTCAGTTCAGGTTTCAGAATTTAAATATGATGCACACATGAGCTAGCCTAGAGCACTACCAGCAGCTAGGGATGTGACAACTCACCCCCACTAAACAAGAATCTCGTCTCGAGATTCAAGCGTAGGGTAAGGTGAAAGGTAAACGCAACTAGTATAATCTTCACGATCCAGGTTGCAGTTCATAGGAACGTTGATTCGAACACCATCTTTGTCTTGTCGTCTTGCTCTGAGAACTCCAGCTAATCATGAAAAGAAGAGGAAAGGAAAACTCTTAGAAGGATCGGTCTTCTCGAAGATCGAACAACTCACGGAATGAGACATAGGACCATCTCTCGGGTTGAGACACGAGTTACACATCAAGAGGGGTGGAAAGAGACGGATGACGAAGGTTCACTAGGTGGACAACAATTCCACACTTAAGAAGGTGGTAAACGATTGTCAACGTAGCGAGGAGTTGAGTTGCCATGATACCACGACGAAACATCCTGGAGGAGGGTGATTCGTAGATTATTATCTTAAGTGGCAAAAAGAATTACTTTTGATTCAGAGATCATTGGAACTCTTTATACTAGCCTAAGGTAATCACAAGCGATCATTTGGAGGGGGTCGGTAGAATGGCATACTCGGACTTGGATGATGTGGATTACCTTGTTGAAAACAACGTAATGAATGAATTTTGCTTATCACCGGAAATGGAAGAGACCCATGGTAGAATGGCACATTGGCGGTGCAAGCTGGGAACAAAATGCAAATGCTGGGAATGATTCTGGTAACTGGGGAAGAACCCAACAATAGAGAGTGAATTCACTGTTGGAGTGGTTATAGCATAACCGAAGAATCTGGGGCAATCCCAGCTAGTGCCGATGATAAGACGTAGCGCTTGTGCGTGCTCTCAAGAACTTAAGCATTTCCACATTCATCAAGGTTTTACCAACATCCGTGTCAAGGGTCCGGTAGCACAACTTACTACCATGATGAATGGTGATGGAGGATGCAGATGCAAAGGAAGATAACACTTTCTCAGATTTCACCTTAGCGAGGCCAAGGAAACAAAATCTGGATGATCGACCGAGAGACATTTAGCACTCCGCTTCTAATGTTCTCCTTGACGTGCTAGTGTATCCCATTTATAGATATGGTTTGATAACTAGAACATCAAGTAAAAGGTCGGACTTCGGGAACACAATAAGCATAACGCACAACTAGGAAGTAAATCCTACGAAGTCCTTATGGGAAGGTGGCCAACTGCTTCAATCAAGATACCACAATAATAGGTCCTTCGGCTGGGTGGTGCTGGCCACGACATCCACTTTACCGGTTATCAAGGGACCAATATTATAGTTCTTGGGAAATGTTCCAAACCATCATATCTGCCTGAGATTCAGATCTGGTTGGTGTCAGGATAATCCAGACTCATCGAGTCTAGGAAGAAAAATGAAAGTTTGCAACACAATTCGACGAGATGACGTTGCGAGATTCTCGGGAAATGAACTACGATAGCAAGCTCCAAAACATGAGCTGGTTCTGCTACAAACATGTGAACACGTTGTCCAAGACAAGCATGACCACAAAGTAGTCTTACAATAAAACACTACTGAGTTCAGGAGGGGGAACCATCAGCGAGGATATCGAAGTTTTGTACAAATCCATCTGGTACCTTCGGGACTAGCACTTAAAACTTATTAATCTTGAACAAATCAATCAGTGGCTTGGTGTGCTAGGGACCCATATAGAATGGAGGTTGCAAGTCTCCGAACCACAGAATACTTCGCACGTATGCATGACTGATTTGGGATGATTCCAAAGGAAACAACATTGACTTTCTCGAATCCACGGCGGCAACTTGCATCAAATGCACATGGACTGGAGGAAGTCACTTCTTACATCCGAACATTTGCTCCATGAACTAGCATGAAGAAATGCTTTCAAAAGTTTCCAACACTAACTTAATGTTCAACAAAATCATGGAGGGAATAAGGATGTTGTCAATGGGCTCAACAACAATTCATCCGGGTTTCCTTTTAAAAGGAATTCCATAGTTAAGTGAACAAGTGATAGCATTGGTCAGACCAAAGATGTAGGGGTGTATGCTCGAGGGATCAACCACGAGTAAGACAACATTACGAGCATCGTTGGTACTAATTTGATTTGACGATAGCCCACACTCAAATCAAAGGATTGATAAGACAATAGGTCCAGCAACTGATCACAGGGACCAATCGATGAAGATATCATCTTTCTTCAACACACACTACACAAGAATATCCCTTTGGAACGAACTAAGTCAGACAAGCTTTTATCTTCCAACTCTCCAAGTTGTTGTCTAGCTTAACCAACTAGCTCAGGGATATCTAACACCGATTTTTGGAGAGAAGGTGGTTCACAAGAAACCAACTTGATCACGGGCTCAACATAACGGTCAGGTGACGACCTGGTAATACTTCCGAGAAGATCTTCGGAAATCACGAACCACCGATATGTTACTAAGCTCGAGAACAATCTTGCTTTTCAGGGCAAGATGATATGATCAAATGAGCGAGGACTTGACAAAATCCTAACTCATCAATCAAAGAGTGCACCAGGAAATAAGGACTAGGTAGCACGATCAATCTTAGAATGATGATTCAATAAACAACACGCTAAGAATGAAATTATTGTCCTTTAGCTACCAAGCAACAAGGTTGCTAGGAGTATTGATTTCACACATCACGATTCACTTGTCGGCATTCCGGTTACAATAATACAGGAACCGAGGAATGAACAATGATGGCAAGAAGTATCACTGTACCAAGAGTGCATAGGATGGTGTGCAATTCCTATAACATCCCGATATAAAGATGGTAATACTCCAAGATAGAGCAGAACAAAAGCTGGATTAGCAATTTGTTCTGTGGAGCAGAACTTTTTGACCCAATCCTAGATATGGAAGAGGTACTGGAGTTTGTTTCTCCTAGTCATCCCGGAATGGAATGGCTTGACAGACCACAAGAGTCATAGGCATCGATGAACGAACGCACGCATACTCTTGACTATCAATTGATAGACGAGGGTCAGAATGCAACTAAAGAGAGCAACTCAAAGGAACATGCGATTTTCTGAGTTGTGGATGCATGGTTTAGCATGTCGAACGAATTCCACATATTTCTTCCGGATAACCCATGCAGAAAGGTAGAACTGGCAGAGTCACAATGTAGAATCGAGAACCCATCGAGAGCACTCTGATTGTGATCTTTCGATCAGCGAGGAACATCTGCCATAAGCGGTTCATAGTATTTGGAAGAAAGGAATACCACGAACATCGAGGACTAATGCAAAGGTTACTGATAACCTAAAGGAACGAGCAAAACTATCAACATGAAGCAAGTAGGGTGAATCTCGGGTTCAAAACCCAGGGATAGAATACCTACTACTAGATGGCATCACGGGATGCTTTCGATAATGACGGCCAGAGTCATCACACTGGAGCATAAATCATGGCTAGGCTACTAGATGATCCCCTGAGACACCTAAGGTCATTATAGTAACTCCAACATAATGTCAAGGCAATAGAATACCTCAACTCAACAATTAGTGTGATTGAGCTGGCATAAAGAAACATCGAGACCAGAGGGAAAGGATTTTGCAAATGCATCAGACTATTTAGAAACCTGGGATGACTCGGACAACATAACGGCTGTAAATGCTCAGAAAAGATTTGAGACATTCACAAAATGGTGGCATAACCACTCAGAAGCACGATATCAAGGTTTCGAGATCAACAATTAACATACGGAAGTAGTAGAAACTGAACTCAAGCTTAAATCCAACAATCTTATAAGTCTTCGGATTAGTAACACGTGATCCTGATAGAAAGAAGAGAAAGCCTAGTTCTTAATCCCCGTAGAAGAGAAGATGATGACTCAGATCAGAAGGTCATGAGGTATAAGGAGTAAAAAGAGCCTTACGTTCCATCCCACAATCAATTCCCTTATATAACTAAAGAATTTCTAGACTCAACTTCGACCAGTTTGGCTTGGTAATCCTACAGGCAGTCAAGCTCTGATACCAACGCTGTCAGGACCCCGACTCAATGCCACATCGATCTAGCATGTAACACCTCATATCACTTTGCGGCCTCACGCACGGTATTCCCACGGGTGTCGCCTTACCTTAGCCCGGGACCGTTTGCGCCTTTTGGCACACGTATATGACAGTGTCGCTAGCATCCATATGATAAGGAGCCCGGGCTGACATGGCTAGTCGTAAACCCAAAGTCGCACAGACTTACAGGGACAGGCATCCATGACCCAGCATCGAACGTGTCGGTCATCAGCGAGTGAATCCAGGCTGTAGCACTGGGCTAGCAGGACTCCGGTGAACCGGGCTGTAGCGGGCTAACAGGACTCCGGTATTCATCGCGTGACATTTCCCCGAAGGGACAGACACAGGAACGAAGAAGGACACATGCCGGCCAGCCTAAGTGTTCCGGAGCAGTAGCAAGCTACCATGGCTCGGTGGAAACACTAGGAGACATTTCCCGATAAGAGAGGCTACTAAAGATAAACAACTAGATAGTCAGATCCCACACATACCAAGCATTTCAATAACATACACACAATATGCTCGATATGTGCAAACACAACATGGCATCACAACATGACTCTACGACTCAAGTAATTTATTCAATAGGCTCCGAGGAGCGAGATATTACAAACAGGGGTCTCATGACCCAACATTCAGAGCATACAAATCAAAGCACAAGCGGAAGCTATCATGTCTGGGTACAGACATCTATAAATGAAAAAGGCTGAGAAGCCTGACTATCTATCAGATCCTGCCGAGGGCACAAGATCGTAGCTGAGGTAACAAGCTAAACGTCGAAATCCACGTGGAAAGACTGAAGTCTCTCTGCAAAAACATAAAATAGGCAAACGTGAGTACAAATGTACCCAGCAAGACTTACATCAGAACTAACTACATATGCATCATTTTCAACAAGGGGATGGTGGGGTTTAACTGCAGCAAGCCAGCTTTGACTCGGTGGCTATCCTAAACTACGACTGCAAGCGACTCTTTTGAGGTGGCGCACACGAGTCCACATATTCACCATATCAATACACCACTATGGATTCGCTCCCGTCCCCCTACGAGAACGCCATCCATAGCACTCACGCTTATCTTGCGCATTTTAAAGTATCCACTTTCACTTGTCTATGAACTGATATAAGCAACCCAGAAGTCCTTTTCCGCGGACACGGCTATTCGAATAGATGATGTTAACCCTGCAGGGGTGTACTTCTTCATACATGTTTCCACCACTTAGCGTCTACACACGACATGTGCTCGGCAGACTTCAAGCAAAAGCCGACGTGGGTGTAGACCACGACCTACCTAAACACTCAAGTCTCTAGTCCAGGTTTATCGCCTATTCGGGTTCCATCCATGAGGAGATCCGGCCGGAGTTTCGCTCACAGCCCCAAACGATGTGAACAGGGTTCCCGAGATACCTAACGGGCATCCGGTACACCGTGCCACGTACCTACCGCATCACAGCCCACCCCTACGGTCAGCGCTGTCCATGGCCTCCAGTAAGCTACAAACACCAGAAACTACTTGCAACTCCTGGACAGAGGACAAGGGTGAATAAGAAGTCGAGCGGGGTCATATTTTAGGGCCCAATGTATGGTAGTAACTGAATCATGGATCACAAACACAGAACTCAGTTCCTGAGGACGGCTACAATGAGACAACCCACCATGTACTCCTACATGGCCTCTCACCGCTACCTTTACCAAATCGTGTTCACACACTTAGCTCACACACAGTAGGACATGTTCACACGCCTCTGATTCATCCCCGATGAATCAGACCTGACTCAACTCTAAGCAGTAGCAGGCATGACAAACAAACATGAATGAGTAGGCACAACAGGGCTCAAACAACTCCTACTCATGCTAGTGGGTTTCATCTATTTACTGTGGCAATGACAGGTCATGCAAAGGATAAAGGGGTTCAACTACCGCAGCATGTAACAGTTGAATCGGTGTTGTCCTAATGCAGTAAAAGAGAGCAGGAGCGAGAGGGTAGGATTGTATCGGAATGAACAAGGGGGTTTTGCTTGCCTGGCACTTCTGAAGATAACATTGAGTCTTCATCAGTGTCAACGATCACATCATCGGTATCGCGTCTATCGAGAGGGGACAAATACCGGCAACACAGAAAGGAACACAATCAATGCAATGCACAATATGATGCATGCTCATGACATAGCAAAATGAATGTGTTTTGGGCTAATGCATCTAGCAACAAGTTAAATGAAGTTTGTTTGAACACAAGATTCAAATTCAAACTTCATATGTGATTATTTAAATGCCCTTTATTTGATTTGTGCTAAACAGCAGCTATAAGTTGTTCTAACATGCATGAAAATGGTACAGATGGATTCCTTGAATTTTTCTGATAATTTTTCATATATAATTTATTTAATTTGGAGTTACGGTTGAATTTCTATGATTTTTAGAAGTTTATACAATTTTCTGGAATTTTCTGATTTATTTTAAATCCAGAAAATGAGTTATGACATCAGCACTGCGTCATGCTTGCATCAGCAAGTCAACAGGGCTGCCCCGGGTCAAACCTGACGTGTGGGGTCCACACGTCAGTGACACAGGGACTAATCCCGCGTTGACCCGGGCTGGTTAGCTTTGACTAAGCCCTGGGGCCCACTTGTCAGCGTCAGTAGGTGGGGGGTTAGTGGCTAATTAACTAAGCCACGTCAGCCCACCGGAGTTCTGGCCGGCGGCGACCATTAGCGCGGCGGCGAGGGTGGTTTTGGCCACCCCGGCGACCAAATGGGCCGCGGAGGGCATCTAGGAGGAGCTGGGGACAATCCGAAGCTCCTGGTGGAGTCAGTTGCGCTCGGGGCGGCCGGAATCGGTGCTGACGGCGAGCGAGGCGGCGGCCGGAGCTCAGGTGTGCTCGGTTTCGGCGTTACACGGCACGGCGGGCGCGGCCGATGGGCTCTATGGGATGCTGGGGTCACCAGGAATACCCGGAGGCAACGAGCGCAGGCGGAGAGGCTCGGGAGCACGAAGCTCACCGGCCATGGCGGACGGCGGCTTCGGGTGCTTGTGGGGCGGCGGCTACAGGGTGCGCGAGAGAGAGAGAGGTGAGGGGAAACGACGGCAAGCTCACTGTGGTTGTAGAGCGCGTCTCAGCGGGCTCGGGGGCGACCTGTCGGCGGTGAATCGAACGGCGACGACCTCCGGTGGCCGAGGAGGGGAACGGCGACGTGGGCGGCGATGCAGGGCGTCCGGGGCCTCGTGGCTTGGTGGTGAGGAAGAGGAGGTCGAGGCGGAGCCTCTGGGCTAGTCGGGGGAGCGAGGGAGGCCCGGTGGCCACGAGAGAGCTCGTCGGCGGCGGCGGGTGTGTTCGGTGGCTGCGCGCGAGAGGGAAGCAGAGGAGGGAACGGGGTCCAGGGGAAGAGAGGGGAGGTGCAGGGGGCGAGGGGGAGTGCGTGGCGCCCTCGGGTGCCTCCAGCGGTGAGCGGGTAAGCAGGAGGTGGCCGGAGCGTGCGCGCGCGCGTCAGGCACACGCCCTCCTGCCTACTGGCAGGAGGTTGAAGACGGTGGCGACCGGGGTGGGCTGGGCCGCACAGTGCTGGACCAGCACAGGAGCTGGGCCGGCTCTGGTGGGCTGCACGGGTGAGGCCAGGTAAGTACTGTCCCTTTTAATTTTTCTGTTCTGTTTTCCTTTTTATTTTATTTTGCCACTGTTTTCAAATTCAAACTAATTTCAAACAGTGCCAAAACATTCTGAAATATTTTATGTTACCTCTCTGGACTATTCCAAAAGTACATAAAACATTTCAAAGCATTTGAAAACATATTCATTATATATTATGAATATATCCCCAAATTCAAATAGATTATTGATTTAAATTCAGAGACCAAATAATTCCTTAAAAATATTCCAGAATTTTGGTTTGATATATAACTCTTGCCAAAATTCACAAAACTATTTTTAGGGCATTTTGGATTCACAGAATGCAATTTAAAGGGTGCTTGCCCTTCTTTTAATTAGATTTTGAGGTTTCCAAAATTCCTCAGTTCAGGTTTCAGAATTTAAATATGATGCACACATGAGCTAGCCTAGAGCACTACCAGCAGCTAGGGATGTGACAGTGACGGACTTGGCCGCTCTCTTGCCCTTGTTAGCATTGGGCGCCATGGAGGCTAAGGAGGTGAAGGGGATCGAGAGGCAATGGAGGCGCGGCGGTGGCGAGCAGGGAGTGGAGCTTTGGTTCGGATTTGGGGAAGAAGAGGGGAATGGCGGTTCCGAGATTGGGAGAAGCAGAGAAGGGAAATGAGCAGTGCCCCCACGGTTTTTCCTTTTTATGGTGAAGGCACGTGCCAGCTCTTTACCATTTACTGCAGGGTGACGCATGCGTGCCACGCCCATCCCATGCACGACCCCCATGTCATGCACTCAGCGCGGTTTCTTGGGAAGCACAACTGACAGAAAGATCGTGGTGGTTCGCCTCTGCCACGCCCGCCCGCGCACTGCTTTGGGTCTAACCCAACTACGCCTTGCGCTTATATGTGGCCCAGGCCCGGGGGCTCCTGTCGGTGTACAAAAGTATGGGTACTTCTATACCCCTTACTTGTGCGTGGATGGTCGCAGCCACGCCTTTAGAAGGGCTTGTCAAAGCAGAGGAGGACGGCAGGAGGCAGGACAGGTACAAGGAATATCAAAACAAACAATCAAGGTCAGAGTAGCAGAAGGACGGCAGGGCGACGCCCAGCAACAAGCCTTACTGAGGCGACCTGCGAGGCCCCCGGCAAACTCCTTGTCGGGGCAGCTTGCGAAGAGACCAGCAGGGCCACCACCCTTGGGGCTGAGGGCTCTGACACCATCGACAACGTTAAGACAAGGATCGGGAGAGCACATGCCTATTAGCATGCAGCCCCTCATCAAGATTGGAAACCCATGAATCCACGGGGGATCAAAAGACGAAGACCCCCGGCAAGACCCTTGCCGGGGACGACTCCAAGGCCCCCGGCAAGCCTTGCTGGGGACGATCGCTGGGCCGTGGCCATACCCGTGCCCGACAAGGTTTCGCCACTTCACCACAACTCCAATGGGACGATAGGCATGCCAGCTAAGCAGGCGCCTACGTGGCGGCATGCAGATCTTCCTGGAATCTTACCATTTCGCCAATGCAGCAGCTGGTTGGCGAGCGTGACGCTGCATGCCTCGTCGGCCCGTACGCTTGGCGAGGCACGGAGGAGCGGCGAAGGATGTGATGGCCCCTATTGTCGTCCCCAATAAAGCAAGAGGACACGTAGGCAACGCATTAAATGCGCTTGTCCTACATTGATCGAGCGATAAGCTCGTACCAATGTAGTTTGCCACCTCTTGTGTGCCACTGTGGCAACCCCTTTGTGTATAAAAGGAGGCACAAGGCACACAGAGAGAGGATTCAGACTTTTGGACAAAGCACGCATCATAGCTAGTCCAAAAGCTCAAGAACACACATATAACCAGATAAAGCAGGACTAGGGTATTACGCATATTTGCGGCCCGAACCTGGATAAAAATCCTCTATGTGCTAATGACTCGACCTTCGTGCAACTAACCCCCCGCGGAACATAGAAGGGATCCTTGTGACCCCATAGGTGATCGGTTGCCCCGACAAGTATGATGATTCTCATGTGGAGTCTATTAGTTGTGATGCCATGTTACATAGGATTTCTTGTGACAAATCTTTAGGTCACATCATGTTTGATAATCCACTTGACTTGTCATATGCTATGCATGAGATCAACCATATGTATTATTTGCAATGTCTTCATAGTGACTATGCATATGCCATTGAAATGAACCCAATTTGCACATATGGCATAGATGACAAGCCCATGGTTATTGGCATTTGTTTTTCTTGTGATTATATTGATATGCTCCCTTTGCATCATTTATATCATATGCCATGCCATGACCACCTAACTTCAGATATGCATTGTTTTTGATGTTGTCCATTTACTCAATATGATGTTTCTGATATTGCTCACAAGGAGACCCCCATAGTTTCCTCATAAAATTTAGGAGATTTTGATCCATCACATTCATTGCATGATCTCAATACTTGTGTGCAGCATATGCTCCCCATGAATAAACATGATATTGATGTGCCATATATTTGTATGCTCAATTTGTGTCCCCATCGTGTCATCCACAATAACTATTCTTTCATGATGGATGACATGTTCTTATACCATGCATCAAATTTCTTTGAGCGATGCTTATCTTGTGCTAACTCACACGTGCACATACAAATCATGATGGATGATGTGTACATTTACCACGCACACAATTTCTTTGGTTTGTGTCTCTTTTGTGTAGGTACCCATGAATACTTGTCAACCTCACAATCCCATGAGTTGACAAAACGAGCTCTAGAGAGCAATGATGACTTGGGATCCCGTGGATTGTCCTTACCACCGTTCCCATTGCGCAAAAACTTCGTGCATTTCTTCTACATGGCTCTCACATGGTTATGGCTTATTGTCCATTGTGTCCCATTTTCCCATATTGCCATGTTCACTTTGCATGATATTCTTATTACTATGCCTTTGACATGCACTTGTGACCCATGCTTTGCATTGCACATGATGATTCATTCTAGTAGTTGTATGTGTATTTGCAAGCTTGGTGGAGATATTGCTTGTTATTGCCATGTTCCATTTTGTCCCATTCCTACTATGATACTATGAACGTGATTTGCTTTCATGCTTGCGATATGTCATGTACATTTCCTATATCCACTATTTGCGCACATAATATAATTGCCATGATTTCCTCTACTGTGTTGCATCTTTGCTCCACTAGTTTGCATGATATGATTGATTTGCTTGCTTTGTGTATTGCATCACCGATGATCCATACTTGCTCGTTTCATGTGGTTGATGGAAATCATTTCCATTCTTTGCACATGATTGTTCTTGCTTCTTGTCATATAGCTCCATGTGTTGCCTCTCTCATGCTAGGTGATTTGACATGTATTGAGTGCAACGATGCCTTTAATATTTCTAAGGAGATTTCCTCCATAGCATTCTCACATATGATTGGAGATTTTGACATATTTCTTGTGAAACATGCTTGTCTTACTTGTTTGCACCAAATACCTTGTGCCATGAATATCGCCATTGTCGAATCATATTATTCATGCACTTGTGCTACTAATGGGTATGTGCAAGAGAAGAGAACCATCACGATGGATGATGTGTTTATCTACCATGTGCATACGTTCTTTTTGTTGTATGCATGTGTAGGTTACTTGGACTTCGTGTCGACTACCACTTCATGTGACTTGACCATTCGAGCTCTTGAGAGGGAGCCTCATATATTCTACCACCACTCACTTCTACACCACATTTCCTACCACTTCGGCTTTGTGAAGAACTCACAAGGACATGCCTTCAAAGTGACATCTTTCTTGAGCATGGATATTGTGGATTAGACTACTTATGTTGCTTGCACCATGAGACTTGTTGGTCATCTTGGACCACATGGTTACGCACATGTTAGAGATCTTGCTTCGACTTGTCATTTTCACCTTTCCATGCCTCATGACATATATACCTTGTGTGTTATATCCAATTCTTGGATTACTTATTCCTATCACATGTTTGGTTGCAAAATGTCATTTCTTCACATATGCCATGCCCCATTGCTTGTCAAATGATTACCTTGATTGCCTCACACATGTTGAACAATTGCTCTTTCTATTGTGTTGAGTGCCACACTATTTTCACTACACCCTATGCATGTTATGCCTGGATTGTCTTGCACTTGACCCATGTGTTTAGACATTTCATTTTATTCGGTCGTGTGAATGATTCTTATGCCTACCATAGACCTTTCATTGAGCAATTTGTGAAAGCTTGCTATGACTTTGAGGTAGATGCATATTCTGTTGCCACACATATTTGCATCTCTACCTCCCATTTACATGATTGTCCCCATGATATCTTTGCTTGTGCTCGATTGATATTCTTACTTGCCATGTCACAGTCCTTTGTCAAACCATATGATATGCTTGATGATGACACTTGTTGGGTGAATCGCCGCTTGAATGCTTGGTTTTGCACTAACGCCAACCACATTTGTTTTTCCAAGTGTTTGTTGTCCTTGCTCCTTCTGAAGGAATTACAAGACGGTGCGACATTGGAGAGTGCACATTTTGATTTTCAAGATGATGAGAACTTGGTGATCGACCACTCCTACACGACAATGCCATCTCTTTCCCATGGTGATTTGGTTTTCGATCCGTGGTCGGATCTTGATGTGGCGCATCCTACGGACATCACCATGTCAAGAGTCCATTTGTCAAGTGACACGTGCAACATGTACTTCACACACACAAAGGTGAATCATCTCCTTTACACGTGTTCACTTGACCCCTTCGAGGATGGTATACTACTTGACACTTCTGCCGTGTGCATGCATAGGTATTGTCGGAACTCCATGGATGTCGAGGAGGAGTGTGAGCGCATGTGCATGTCTACATGATCCGCGAAGGAAGCATGGAAGAGAAGATGGAAGAAAGGAGAAGAAGAAGACGGAGCGGCTGCTGGAGCCAGGCCGGATGTCCGGACCGCCGTCCGGATCATCCGGACCCCAGCCCGGATCATCCGGGTAATTGCGGCGAAGACACCCGTAGGCTTCCACCTGAAGACGGATCATCCGGGACTCCGTTCGGATCATCTGGACCCTGACACCCGCATCGTCCGAGACCCCGTCCGGATCATCTGGCCTTGCCTACGTGCATGAGTTGGGCCGAGGCCCATGTACCCATTCCGCCCCTCACTTACCCCTTTGTGACTTAGACTATAAATAGACCTCCTTGTTCCCATTTTTAGGGTTAGCAAATACGATAGCTCATTTGTATGTGAGCTTTGCTCCTACCTTCTCCTCTTGAGAGAGAGGGACTACTCCATTGGAGGACAAGACCTCCATCTAGGAGAAGATCCTGCGGGATATCATCAAGAACCCCTCACGGGAGGACCCCCCCCTCAAGACCTCCTCTTGGAGATGAACTTTACCTTTTACCTTTCCCTTTGTTGTTCATGTACCTTGTGGATCTTGTGTGTTTGATTGTCTAGTGGATGTGTGCTTGGACTTGTTCTTGAATGTTCCTCTCATTTTCCCCCGTGTTCTTCATGTTCTTCGCGGGATCCCCTCCATTTCATGAAAGATCGGGCATCTAGGGTTCTACCCTACATCAGGCGAGTAAGCAAAGCGAGCAGTGAATGGATATCCAAACATCATTGGAACAGTCCACTAGGGAGTGATATGTGGATACCTAGTTTAGGCCGACGTTTGGGCATGCTAGCGCAGCTAGAGTGCAGGTCACTTCAGAGCCGTTGAGGGTGACGCACTGGCGTTGGCTGGCCACGCATGGATGCAGATCTTGAGTAGTAGCGGACCGCTACAATGTGGTGGATGAGATCGTTGGTGAAGCCCTAACGGCCTCGGGGGGCGGAGGTGCAACGATATGCTCAGTGAAGTAGCCCCGGTGAGGTGGGAGACGGCATCGGTGAAGCGCACCTGATGCATTGGACATTGGTGTCTGTGAGGCACGTCGATTGCGGGAGCCGACGTTGTCGGTGGACCACCCGGTGCGGTTGATGACGGCATAGATGAGGTCGCTCCGGTACGATGGTGAAGTGCGACCGTCGTCTTCGTCCGGCACAGAGGTGGGGAAAGAGACGAGATGAGGGGCGATTTGAACTTCTGCTTGGGTTGGCGGCGAATTAGGGATTTTGCAGGTGTCGGTATACAAAAGTGTGGGTACTTCTGTACCCCTTACTTGTGCATGGACGGTCACAGCCACGCCTTCAGCAGGGCTTGGCAGAACATAGGAGGACGACATGAGGCAGGTCAGGTACAAGGAATATCAAAACAAACACTCGAAGTGACAAGCAGTAGAAGGCTGGCAGGGTCGAGCCCGGCAACAAGCCTTGCCGAGGCGACCTGCAAGGCCCCCGGCAAGCTCCTTGCCGAGGCAGCTTGCGAAGAGACCAGCAGGGCCAGCACCCTTGGGATTGAGAGCTCTGACACCATCGACAATGTTGAGATCAAGATCTGGAGCGCACACACCTGATAGCATGCAGCCCCTAATGAAGATTGGCATCCCACGAATCCACGTGGGATCAGAAGATGAAGATCCCCGGCAAGACCCTTGCCGGGGACGACTCCAAGGCCCCCGGCAAGCCTTGCCGGGGACGATCGCTCGGCCACGGCCAGACCCACGCCCGGCAAGGTTTCGCCACATCACCACCACTCCAATGAGACGATAGGCATGCTAGCTAAGCAGGCGCCTGCATGGATAAAAATCCTCTGTGTGCTAACAGCTCGACCTGCTCTTCGTGCAACCAAACCCCTGCCGAATATAGAGGGGATCCTTGTGACCCCATAGGTGATCAGTTTCCCCGACATCTTTGGCGTGCCAGGTAGGGTGCGCTAGTTGTCAGAATCTGGTCTGTAGTTAGTACAGTAGCTCCTTCATCGCCATGGCTCCGACCGCGGCGATCGGCCCGTCTGGGGCCACTCCGCCCGCACCCGCGTGAGCGGGCGACGGGGCGGGCGCTAGTGGTGGAGGATATCAAGATCGTCCACACCATCCAAATACAAGAAGCCAGGTCGACGGCGTCCTCTACAGCGGCGACGGAGGTCGGCGCGCCGCCATGCCCAGGGATGGAACTGTGACACCCGCGGGTGGTGCGGGGACCTCCAAGGGCAAAAGATCTACCTCACCAACGCGCGTGCCGCGGTCCTCTCAGCTCGTGCACAATGAACTGCGCCACGATGTTGAGGACCCAATGCCTCGCCACGGCAAGAGGCCTCAGCGTCACTCTCAAGACACACAGGTCCCACATGCACGCCATGATGCTGGAGAAAAGAGCGTGCAGCCACGGAATCATGATGGGACTCCTTTTAACATCGTTAGAAGTCTGAGTTCCTCCCATTCCTCATGCCTGTCACTGCCACGCATGCGAGTGGAAGCGCTGTCGCGAGTGTACCTGCTCCTCAACTTTCTTCCTGCCTTGGAGAAGCAAGCAGAGTGGGGGCTGCTTTCCAAAGCCTTATTGGCCATGCCAACAGGGATGGCCACCGGGGAGCAAGCCCCTCGTGGTGCCGAAATGACGAGCTAACGCGTATAGGCAGTGGAAGGGTCAAGGGCGCCGCAACCATGGTGCACTCCCCTCCGCCACGGTCGGCCCGTCGGGGCGACGCCCGGGACAACGTGTCCACGGCGTCCTCAGACCCACAGACGCG
The DNA here is from genome assembly GCF_018294505.1 of Triticum aestivum. Classification (NCBI taxonomy): domain Eukaryota; kingdom Viridiplantae; phylum Streptophyta; class Magnoliopsida; order Poales; family Poaceae; genus Triticum; species Triticum aestivum. The sequence continues at coordinate 450,042,523 of NC_057810.1, read as the reverse complement.
CCGTGACCAATGTCAAGTTCTTCGAGAGCGCATCAAGGAGGAAGCCTGGACTACTATCGAGCGGCGACGAGATGTATGTCACCAGTCTGATAGGCGTGCTCGACCTGCTGAGAATAGGCCTACGTCGGGGGATGCTAGCGACTTGCCATATGCAATCACTTGTCCAGCATTCACCCGCGAGCTGCGGCACTTCCAGTGGCCCAACACCCACACATTCAAACTAAAGGTCCCTGAGAAGTATGACGGCAAGACTCACCCGTCCGAGTTCCTGAGCGTTTACAGTATCGTGATGCAGGCTGTCGGGGCACGAGACAATAAGATACTCGCCAACTATTTCCTATCGGTGCTTAATCCCAACGTCATGTCATGGTTGATGCATCTGCCGATAGATTCCATTGCTTCTTGGTCCGAGTTGTGCCACGATTTGTTGGTGCCTTCACGGGCGGCCACGTAGCTCCTGGGCAGGAAAGTGACTTGCACGTGATCCCTCAGAGAGACGGCAAATCCTTACGCTAGTACATATAGAGGTTTAGCTGTGTGCAGTACAACATCCCCGATGTTCATCCAACCGCCGTCATGAGCGCGTTCCACCAGAACGTGCGCAATCGAAAGATGCGTGAAGAGTTCGCCATGAACCAGGTCGCAACTGTTGCCGAGCTGTACGTTTTGGCTGACAGATGTGCCCGAGCAGAGGAAGGAAGGAAGTACCCAGGCGAAAACGCTGATGTGGGTAGTGACTCTGAAGACGAAGACATCGTCGGCCTAGCAAAGAAAGGTCGGCGGTGTAACATGAAATGCAAGGGCAAGACCATGCTTGCCATCGAGGAATCCGGCGACCCCAACTCCGCCAAGAAGGCCAAGGTTGACGACCCCGGCAAGGAGGTTGCCGGGTGCGACGCCTGCTGGGCCTTGGTGGGTACCAGCAAGCCAGAGGGCTCTGACAAGTAGTACTTCAAGATTCACCATACCAAGGGGCACGGCCTCCAGAACTGCCGCCAAGTGGAGCTGCTGATGGAGAAGCAAAGAGCTGAGTATGAGAGACGAGACAAGGAGAAGGGCCAAGGAGGTGCTGAAGGGTCTGGTAAGAAGCGCGGAGGCCAAGGAGGATGCGGCAACAAGGAAAAGAAACAATAGAGGCCTGCCCGAGGTCGTGACAAGAAAGAGGAGGATGATGGTCATGATGACGATGATGAATCCACCGAGCATGAGTTCCAGAAGGCGACAGAAGTCATTTGTGTCACTGAGGTGCTTTGCTGCATTCTTCCCACCGCCAACTGAAACAGTGGGCTTGTGAGATTAATGCAACGGAACCAATGGTCAACACCCAGAAGTCGTTGATGTGGTCCCACATGCCTATCATTTTCGACACCGAGGATCACCCTGATCGCACCACTGCGGTCGGGTGTTTACCGTTGTTGGTATACCCAACAATACACAACCTCAAGGTGATGAAGATTATAATTGACAATGGGGCCGGCCTTAACTTGATCTCGCCCAACGTGGTCAAGAGGCTGTAGATCCCCGATGAAGATCTCGAGGAGATGGACACGTTCCAAGGGATCAATCCAGGGAGGAGTCAGCCCAAGGGAAAGGTCACGCTACCAGTTACATTTTGTGGCGACCTCAACTACAGGGTGGAGAGGATCATTTTCGATGTTGCTGAGATCCCGTTGCCATACAACGGGATCCTTGGCCGCCCTGCGATGGCCAAGTTCATGATGGTGTCGCACTAGGCATACAACAAGTTGAAGATGCCTAGCCCGATGAGCATCATCACCGTCAGCTGCGATAGGAAGGATGCATTCATCTACGCCGGTTAGCTCTATCGAGAGGCGGTTGCAGCATCTGCCGCCAAGGCACCTGCTCCTGCCACCGAGAAGAGGACCAGTAAGGCTTCGGCCGCTGGCAAGACTCCTGGCTCTGACAATGGCTCCTGTACCCTCTCCGTCAAACGCATGTCGTCGGAGTGTTGTGTTTCCACTGGAGACGTACTAGAGAGCTCAACCGGCAAGAGCAAAAATTCCAAGGCAGCCCCGCCGGAAACCAAGAAGGTATCCGTCATGGAGGATGGCACGGGTGGAGCATTCGTCATAAGTTCCAACCTTGACAGCTGTTAGGACCCCGACTCAAAGCCACACCGATCTAGCATGTAACACCTCATATCACTTTGTGGCCTCACACACGGTATTCCCACAGGTGTCGCCTTACTTTGCCCGGGACCATTTGCGCCTTTTGGCACACGTATATGATAGTGTCGCTAGCATCCATATGACAAGGAGCCCGGGCTGACATGGCTAGTAGTGAACCCAAAGTGGCACTAACTCACAGGGACAAGCATACATGACTCAACAACGAATGTGTCGGTCATCAGCGAGTGAGTCCGGGCTGCAACAACTGGGCTAGCAGGACTCCGGTAAACTTAGCTGTAGCAGGCTAACAAGACTCCGGTAGACACCACATGACATTTCCCCGAAGGGACAGACACATGAACGAAGAAGGACACATGCCAGCCAGCCTAAGTGTTCCGGAGCAGTAGCAAGCTACCAAGGCTAAGTGGAAGAACTAGGAGACATTTCCCGGTAAGAGAGGCTACCAAGGATAAACAACTAGACAGTCAAATCCCACACATACCAAGCATTTCAATAACATACACACAATATGCTCGATATGTGCAAATACAACATGGCATCACAATATGACTCTACAACTCATGTATTTTATTCAGTAGGCTCCGAGGAGCGAGATAATACAAACATGGGTCTCTCGACCCAGCATTCAGAGCATACAAATCAAGCACAAGCGGAAGTTTAACATGTTTGGGTACAGACATCTACAAATTAAAAAGGGCTGAGAAGCCTGTCTATCTACCAGATCCTGCCAAGGGCACAAGATCGTAGCTGAGGTAACAAGCTAAATGTCGAAGTCCACGCGGAAATACTAGAGAGACTAAAGTCTCTCTGCAAAACATAAAATAGGCAAACATGAGTACAAATGTACCCAGTAAGACTTACATCAAAACTATCTACATATGCATCATTATCAACAAAGGGGATGGTGGGGTTTAACTGCAGCAAGCCAGCTTTGACTCGGTGGCTATCCTGATCTATGACTGCATGTAACTCTTTTGAGGTGGCGCACACGAGTCCACATATTCACCATACCAATACACCACTATGGGTCCACTCCCGTCTCCCTACGAGAACGCCATCCATAGCACACACACGCTTATCTTGCGTATTTTAAAGTATCCACTTTCACTTGTCTATGAACTGTACAGGCAACCCAGAAGTCCTTTACCGCGGACACGGCTATTCGAATAGATGATGTTAACCCTGCAGGGGTGTACTTCTTCACACATGCTCTCGCCACTTACCGACATGTACACGTCATGTATCTCGGCAACCTTCAAGCGGAAGCCTTGCGAGGGCGTTGGCCACGGCCTACGTACACACTCAAGTATCTAGTCCAGGTTTATCGCCTATTCGGGTTCCATCCACAAGGAGATCTGGCCGGGGTGTCGCTCACGGCCCCAAACGATTTGAGCAGGGTTCCCAAGCCCACCATCCGGGGGCCACTTGGTACACTGTGCCACTGCACCTAGTCTGTCCCAAGCCCACCTATACCAGGTGCCACTTGGTAGACTACTAGCACTACCTACAAACACCAGAAACTAGTTGCAACTCTTGAACAGAGAACAAGGGTGATTAAGAAGCCGAGAGGGTCAATTAAGGATCCCAATGAGTGGTAGTAGTTGTTCATGGATCACAAACACAAAACTCGGTTCCTAAGGACGACTTCAATGAGACAACCCACCATGTCCTCCTACATGGCCTCTCGTTGCTACCTTTACCAAATTGGGTTCACACACTTAGCTCTCAACAGTAGGACATGTTCACCACATTCCAATTCATCCCCGATGAATCAGACCCGACACAACTCTAAGCAATAGCAGGCATGACAAACAAGCATGAATGAGTAGGCACATCATGGCTCAAATAACTCCTACTCATGCTAGTAGGTTTCATCTATTTACTGTGGCAATGATAGGTCATGCAGAGGAAAGGGATTCAACTAACGCAACATGTAACAGTTGGATCGTTGTTGTCCTAATGCAGTAAAAGAGAGCAGGAGTGAGAGAGTGGGATTGTATCGGAATGAACAAGGGGTTTTTGCTTGCCTGACAGAGTGGTAGTGGGATACTGCCCTTCAGTTGGATACTCGTGATTATCCTCGGAGACAGAACCTACCACGAAGAACACATCGACACACAATCATACATGGCAATATGCAACATTATGATGCATGCAAATGACATGGCAAAATGAGTGTGTGTGGCTAATGCAACTTAGAACAGATTGGTTTGAGTTCATTTGAATCAAGGATTCAGATGCAAACCCAAAATAAGAGGTCATATTAGTGCATTAACTTTTTTCACCTAAACAACAAGGTTAGGTTGCTCTAACATGCATGAAACTAGTACATATGGAAAGATTGGATTTTTCTGATCAAATTTCATATATAAATCTTTGCATTTGGAGTTACAGATTAATTTCTATGAATTTTTTGAAGTTTGTAGCATTTTCTAGAATTTCCTATATAAGAATAAATCTAGAAAATGGTTAATTGTGTCAGCATGATGTCGGTGGGATGTCATCAAGTCAACTGGGGCGGTCCAGGTCAAGCCTGGCCAGTGGGGTCCATTGTTCAGTGACCCAGGGCTAGTTAGGTCGCCGACAGGTGGGCCTGGTCAACGTTGACTAAGTCAAAGTCAAGCTGACACGTGGAGCCACATTCTTAGCACTAATCTAAACAGAGAATTAGCCTAACCTAAATGGGCGCAGGGGCCCACATGGCAGTGGCTCTATGGTGATTAGCGTGACCATTAGCAGTTAATGACAAGGCCACGTCGGCAGCCGTCGGGGTTAGTCGCCGGCGGAATCCAGGCGCGGCAGAGGATCACCGGAGCGGCGATACGGGCGACGGTAGGTCAGGCCAAGGGCACCAGGGGGTTTCCCTTGCTCGTGCGCATCCAGGGGAGGCACGCGGAAGGCCGAGGGGTGGCCGGAGCTCGGCGGGAGCAAGTCCGCGACGGCGGCCGGAGCTCGATTTCACGGGGGCGGCGGCTAGCGGAGGGAACGGAGGGGTAAGCACGGGGGGGTGGGAGGATCAGGAGCTCACAACGGGGTAGAAGAGCGGCTCAGATGCTCGAGGAAGCGTCCGAGGCGACATACGGGAGGCGGCGATCTCCGGTGGCCGACGAGGGAAACGGCGGTGTTGGCGGTGTCCAGGGGCTTCCGGCGTCGTGAGGATCGGTGAGGAGGAAGAGGGCATTGGGACGGAGCTCATAGACTGCTCGGGGTGTCGTCGGACGGCGGTGGCCGCGGTGGTGGCGAGCGGCGGCGAAGGCAGTTCTCGCGTGTGCTGCAGGGAGGGAGCTAGAGGAGAGGGAGAGAGATCCAGAGT